>NC_050590.1:36121593-36411593 GCF_013368585.1 Megalops cyprinoides | reverse complement strand
AGTGTCTGCTGGCAAAATATCGTAAAGCAAGGCACACTGTTCAACAGTGAGGGCATTACTCCAGCTAATCTTTAGATAGCCTATTGGAGACATTTGGCCCTAGAAGCCCACAAGATGAGAATCGATATCTTTCATAGAGAACATCATCAGGGTAAGCTAGAGGATTCTGACGGTCTCTAAACACCCTCGCCCTGCGGAGTGAGCCTCTCACAATCCGTGCGCCAATGTCGACTGGGTCTTCCAAATGTGCCGCCATTTTTCTTGACAAGATTTTGGGCGGAAGGGGCAGAGCTTATATAGGGTAACATCGAGTTAACCACGAAGATAACCTGCTCGGAGCAGTTTAGAGATGCAGCATAAATTGCCATGACAACATACCTCAGGTAAAACTTATCCACCTTTCGCAGTACGGGTTAATCAGGAAGTTACACCCAACGTCACAAAGTTAGTCCTGAAGTTACCTGGATAAACCAGTCACCTCGTTTCGTAGTACAGCCCTCTGTTCCTGTTGGTTATCAAACTCTGCCTGTTCCAAATTACTCTTTTGCTACCGACTAGGACTGTTTTTCTCACTTCGATTTTTGCCTGTGTGTTTTGGACCCATCATTAAAGATAAATCTTTTCAAACTACCCATATTGTCTATGTCTGGGTCCTTTCCCTGCAAACTCTGACAACATGAGACAATGCTCCTCATTTAAGAACATGAGAGGGGTCAGATGTAATGTATTCAGCCAATCTGAGTATGCTCTTCATGTTAGAGTTTTGGAATGTTTGCTCAACTGATAGTAAGGCATAGGCCTACACTCTGGAGTATAAATATCATAGCTTTCAGTATCACAGACAGGCAGTTATATCAAATGGGCACATCATACTGTATGACATTTTGGATAGTGGAAGAGAATAAAAATAAAATCTTGCTGTCTAAAATGTAGGATAGTCTGTCTCGTCAAATGTTTCAATATTTTCCGAAAATGTTAAGATTTAAGACTTGTAGTTCGTTTTGTAGTCCACTTTTCGAACGACATATCCAAAAGAGCAATGCAAGGGGAACGTCCTGACAAATGCCACCAACTCACCCGTTTGTGATGCACTTTTAAAGGGTAAGACATTAAAGAATCTGGTTGTATATTATCAGCACATCTGAATCAAACTAACGTGCATTAAAGCATGTTAGTGGATTATCCCCCACTAAATTAGTAGATTTAGGGAACGTTAGATAACAGAGTAGGCTAGGATACTGGATAAAGTTAGCAACACATTAACTACGAACAGCCTATTAATATGATTACCTTGCATATTTTTGTTGTTGTAATCTTTAGGGATAGTAAGATTGCTCCTGCTGACTTGAGCCAATCGTTTTTTCTCCTCTCCGTGTCAGTGGGGAAACCATACATTTGTACTCCTTTCTCCGAGCAATTGGAGCATCCCCATGCAGCACAGCAAACCATGGTGGAGACTATATGCAAGGACAACACGGTGGAAAGGACACAGACAAACTGCTTGACATGCTATTCATGTTTCTGAGTTTATTAGAGATGTATTTAATGAATTCATGACAATCATTGATAGTCACCTGTCGGTCTCATTCTGTCCTATCTGTCATAAAGATTACATTAGTCATTAAATCATTAAGAGCTACAGATTGTACAGCTTAGGCAGGGTAATTATTTTTATGATTAAACAGGTGTGAGCTTGGCAACAATCGTGTATAGGAAAGGCCAAATATGGAATGAGAATGATGCCAGAATGAAAGACAATGGTGTACAGAAAATGTGTTATGAAACTGAAGGAGGGGGTAAGAGCATAAAAGAAAGATGTATTTTGGGGGATTTTCCAACTGCTTGGGGGGACTGCTTGGGGTTATGGCTGATGACGCTACTGCTCCGCGCAGACCAGCCCGGTTTACTGTACGTGATTGATCACCATACATGCAATAAACCTAATTACATCAGACTCTTGAGAATGATACTTGTTCTTTACTGGTCACTGGAATTCACGTTCTGTAATTATTAAAAAGGTATGTATAAATTATATAACTTCGAATTGTTACAGCACAAGTGTGGAGGGAGCCTCCAGTCCGACTGGCCTAGACTGGGAGAGGTTTTCCACCACACAAAGTATCTTTTTGCTTAAACATCAAGATGTTTCTGACTCTGTAGATATGTCTCAAAGGCTTCGGGCGTTTTTCATCATTCAAAATCATGGGCTAACAATCAGTCCAATTAGCTAGCTAGCTGGTTAGCTATGCTACCTAACATTACACTGGCCTACACTGACTGACACCCTGTAGGTCTTATCCCTCTTGCTCACCCTGACCAAACCGGTAATATGGCCCTCAAAACAACTGAATTACTCCACATGCCCTGATTTATAATGGTCTTCACTCCGCAAGAATATAGCTAAGCGACACCGTTGCTGCTAACGATGAGCTTGCTATTGCTGATAGTACTAAAGACAAGCTTGCAAGTTAGCTGCTATAGCGATAGTTGATAGTGATGATTAGCCACATTCTAGCTAGCAAGGCCGGAGAGCGGGAATAAGAAGGCTCCGTGGTTTCATGGGATGTGTAGTTTTTAGCCCGTGGTTGTACTAGCATATGAGATTTTTTCAAAAATCAAATTACGTAAAATTTAGCTCAAAACAATTAAAATAAACAATATAAGTCGCAAGTTGGGATCATAATATATAATCCGGAAATCGATGGTAAGACATAAATCACTAGAAGTACTTTAAAAATGCGTTTTAAAAAATGTCTATGACTAAAATGAATGGGGAATTCCACTGCTGACACCAGTGTGACCACCTCAGCACCAGAGCCATGGCTCTGCTCGGCACTATAGGCGAATGCTAGGGGCGCTCCAAATCAAAATTTTAACTTTTTCTGTTTTTACTAATAATATTTTAACAGTATTATTTTGAAATATTTCAAAAGCCCACAACAACACAACTACTATTTTCTGCGTTGCTCGCAGCATCACCCCGGCGCATCGCCACTTTGTTGTGGGATGGGCGAGTCATCTGAGCTAGTGACCGTGAAACGTGATACGATTAGGCTAACATCAGTAGCGTAATCATGTCAAAAAGACCGAAGCCCTCTGGTGCCCAGGGAAGAAAAAAAATAAGACGAGAGGAGGAAAAACGGGAAGCAGACAGAGGTAATGTGATGAATGAATAGTTTATCTATTGCATAGTAATACTAGTTACCGTTGGAGCAGGGTGTTACTAGCTTACTTTGGACGTTAGTAATGTTCGCTAATTTAATAAATATCTAGAATTAACGTCAGTTACTCCCATCTTAAATTCATAGGGAAAGTTGGAAAGACTATTCGGGTGTTTGGGGAATAACCTACAACATAATTTTGAGAAATACACTTTTTCTTCACACGTTCGTGTGCTGCACGAACCACCCACTGTCTGCCTCAAGAAACCAGGCATACATTTTTATTGACATCTTAGTCTAGTTAGCAAACGTTAGCCCTTCTTGGAATAGTCAATTAAAATGATTTTCCTTTTCCATCCCCTTTTGTAATTAGGGGCCAAGCACCGAAGGTGCTAGGCACCTATTGTAATTGTTAGAATTTTTCACTATTATACTTTCTCCCATGGGAGTCTATGGCAGCCCATAGAACCCCTTGGTGGATTTTTATGAAATTTGGTACGTTGATAGAGGACAGTCCAAAGTATCCAGGCCTCAAATTTGGGGTCAATCCATCTATCTCTGTAGCGCCACCAACAGGATAAACTTCAAGGTACATTTTTGCTTATAACTTTTGAACCGTTTATCCTAGAGTTGTGATCTTTTTTCCCGTGAATCCTTGGGTCATGACGATTTGAATGCACCCATTGGCGCATATTGGATTTTCCTCCATTTTGAATTATTCAAAAAACCTACTTTGGCGAACTAGTCCTAGGCCGTTGATCCTATCACCACCAAATTTGGTGTGTATCATCTACAGATGGGTTCTGACCAAAGGTTATTCAAAAGATTTTGCTAGGGCAAATGATGTGGCTGCTGTCGTCCAATGAATTTCCATGCCGAAGACACCAAAACAGGAAGTGAACCATATGTCAGCAATGCTTGGTTAGAGTGATGCCAAACTTGGTATACTTTATTGCCAGGGGGAATATTGGGTACCCACCAAGTTTCATGAAATTTGGCCATATGGGGGCGCTATACCAGAAAAACAGAAAAAAAAATCAAATGCCTATAGCTTTGGAACCAAAGCAGATGTTTCAACCAAATTTCTTGTGCATCATCACAGTGAAGGACCCTAGCTGGCAAAGCATGAAACCTGTGTGTTGGCCATTTTGTTTCTCGGCCATCTTGGTATTATCATTTTTTCAATGGTTTTCTATGGCAGGCCAAGCAAATTTCAGAATACATTTTTGCTTATTACTTTTGAAACATTTGTCCTAGAGTTGTGATCCTTATTTCCGCTGAATCCCTGGGTCATGATGAATTGAATAGACTCATAAACTGTAATGGATTTTTGAAAAATAAAAATTCTGTTTTTCGAAAAAACCTACTTTTGCGAACTAGTCCTAGACCGTTGATCCTATCATCATATGCAGGACAGGGGGGCTCCATGAGTAGGATTGAGAAACACTGCAGTCTGGCCAAAAAGCAGATATCTCAACTAAATTTCTTGTGCTTCATCAAAGTTAAGGACCCTAACTGGGAACTTATGAAACCTCCACATCAGCCATTTTGTGTTTCATCCATCTTCGATTTTGTCAAAAACACATTTAACCACCTCCTCCTAGAGTTATGGCACAGTGAGGTTTTGTGTATTACCTCTTTGGACCATTGTCTTTAACAGATGTTAATGGATAGTTGCCAGGTTGAACAATGTGGCTGCAGTGTACCCACAATTTCGCCCGTGGAGTCGCCATAAAGGAAGAGTGGCCATATCGCTGCAACGCTTTTGTTCATTGGCATAAAAGTTGATACACATGCTTACAATTAGGCCTGGGTGAAACTAAGTTTAGTGAAATTTGGTCACTTTGGGGTGCTATACTGAAAAACGGGTTTAAACACCCATGTGTCCATGTACTTAGTTTTTAATGACATTTTGTTCTAATAGACATCACAAGGCACAGACCACACAAAGAAAAGCAGATATTGTGACCAGTTTTTTGTAGGTCATTACATATCAGGTCCTAACTGGAAAATGAACAAATAGTTCAGTGTCCAAATGGCATGGCCGCTAAGATACAATCAGTTTGTAGCACTTAAAATAGGCACATCTCCTGCACCTTTTGACCTATTGCCACAACTAATACACTAAATACTGTTGAAGAAACACTTGGACTTTCCATATTGGCTTGAATGTTAGACAGCGTTTTTTTTTTTTTCTACTTCAGAAATTACATCTGAAAAGTGGGGTTGTCTTAGTGGGGGGCAGTGCGGTGGTGCAAATGGGTAGCAGTACTGCCTAACATTATGGAGGTTTCAAGTTCGGGGTGCGTCTGCATTCAGTTTGTACCTTGTCCCTGTGTTCATGTGGCTTTCCTCTGGGTATTCTGCTTTTCTACCACAGTCCAAACACATTCAGGTAATGTCAATTGGACATGCTATATTGCCCATAGGTGTGAGTGTAAGAGTGGGTGTCAATGTGTCTGTTAAGCCTGTGATGGATTGGTGTCTTGGTCAGGGGTTGTTCTCATTAGTTGTCTACCTGGTGGCCCTGAGGTGCTTGGCCCCTTCATTGCTGCTTGCAGCTATGTTTAATAGTAAGGCTGGGAGATAAAACGATAACAATAATTATCACGATATAATTTTTCTTGATAGAAATATAACAAATGTGCAATGTGGTGGAAGAGGGTTCCACTCTACTACATGGATGAGAAAGGAGAGAGCTATATACCAATGATACATGAGATTCAAGAACATTAAGTTGTAAAATCAAAATGTAAACATTATAAACAGTGCATGGCTACCATATAAATTACTCTAGGAAACTATGAGCCGGGTAATTGTGTCTTTTGTGGTAATGGAGGTATATCTACTTGTGGGATTATCAACTTGTCTCAGGGAATGGATATGCTTTCACACATTTTTGGCATCATTAGCTATTATCAGATTCTCATTATTTATATGGTGCAACACTACAGAAAATAAATTTAAATAAATACAATTTAATAAATAGAGGATTTCTAATATGATTCACATATAACAGTCTGTGACATCTTGACAATAGTTTTATATAATGACAATAAAATGACTGAAAACCACCAAGAATGCCACATGGGGAGATATGAGTCATAGTCTCATGTTTTCTATCATTTATTATTGAAAACCTCACAAAAATATATAGTTCATGAAAGTAACTACAGTATGCACTTCAGCTCACTATCCAGTTTATCAATACAGCCTATCTATGAAAGATTGAACTCCACCCTAAAAACAAACCAGATTTCTAATATTGCCATACTTATAATAGGGGTTTGAGAAGTAAACTCTCTTCAAATGTACTGATCTGCAGTTTACACAATGATGATACAGACCCTGAGTGGCTTAGACATGCTTCTGCTGGTGTTGGCATTGGAAATTTGAGTACATTACCATGTTCTTGACAATATGTAGTTAAAGAAGACTGGGATGTAATTTTCTCAATTGAGGCTGAACTGGTACAAACACACACCTGAAATCAGATTTTTGTTTTTGATTTTGGGGCTGGATTTTATTTATGTTTGAGTTTTTATTTTTCTGAACTTACCAAGACACATTAAAACAGTCTGCTTCCAGTCACCTTCCCCTTGTTTATGTAGCTTTATTGTATGGGACACGGTTTGGCACTTGTGTACTTGTAGAAGGGGCTGACGCATGTTCAGATGTGGTCAGTTGTGTTCTGTATGTACTGTCCTTCATGCAGCTTTAGTAGATGCACTTTGTCTATGTTTTTAATGAAATGCTTTGGATAGGACCATCTGTCAAATGACAAAATGTAAATGTATCATGGTAAAACAGATTAAAATCTCAAAGGAAATAAACACTCAGGGATGAAAAAAATGTATCCTTCCTGAGGGTATTGCTCTAACATCTAGTCTTGTTTCTTTATTTCAAAGCACTCTGAATAACAAGTGACTGGGGTACATTTCAGACCACAGTGGAGAAAGATTAGCCCTGGTTTTTTAGGCAGGGCAGGGCAGAGTTCACCTTGCTGCAGGTGAACCAGGGCATGTGGAAAATCTGCAGACCCCTGAAGGAGCAGCACGGCTGCTGGGGGCCACACTGGGAGAAGCTGGGGACACTGTAGAACTTGGTCAGCTTCTTCAGGGCTCGCTTCTCTAGTAGGATCACGTTCTCCGGGATCTTGGAGAGGAGGCTGTCCTTGGCAGCTGGAGACACTCTTGCCGGCCCCTCCCTGGAGAGGAGTCTCAGGACACTGGCATCCCGAGGGCCTGTGAGTGGCTCACCCGTGCAGCTCAGTGAGCGGGCGGTCCTCCTCTGGCTACGGCCAGAGACGAGGCTGGGGGTAGGATGCACCGGCTTTGACCATGGAGCTCCGGCAGGGGTGGGGGCAAAGACGTCGTCTGTGGACCGCTCGGTTTCAGGAGGTGGCACATGCTGGTCCTGTCCAACAGGCCGTCTCACTCCAAAGGAGACCTGTGTCTCGGCACTGCCATCACCTGCACTGGAATTCCTGCCTGGACCACTGACCAGCAGCCGGCCCTCATTGACACCAGTGGCCCGGGCCAGGATGGCAGCAGCTGTTTCCCGGATGGCGGCCCAGTCCCTGAGGATGTCATCCCGGGTGGTGAACTGGGATGTCACAGTGAAGCGAATGATCAGCTTGGTTTGGATGGCAGCCGGGATGAGGTACAGGGCACCCGATTTTGTCAAAGACTTCAAGAGCTCCTCTGTCTGAGCATTTCCGCCCTGTGAAGATAAGAAAGGTTTAACCTTTCCCCCCATTTCACTTTCTCTCTGACTCTTGCCCCCTTGCACCCATGTGGGGTTATTCACCTACAATGTTTAAGGTTCACTCAATAATCATTCACATGCTCAACACAGTTTATTGCACTAGCACCTTTGACACCAGCACACACACTGTCTCCTGCTGCCAACACTTGCAGTCAAATTAGATTTTTCTTTCCTCTTGCAACAGGTGTCAAAGAGTATATTCTGTGAAGAGTGCATTTCTCTCATGTCTGTATCACATCCAGACCTACCTTCAAACAGAACACCACTAGTCCCAGGTGTCTCTTTGCGGGAATTTCGAAATTAGGATCACTTCTTACCAGGGACTCAAAGAGCTTGGCCATATCTATGCTCTGAAATCACAGGAACAGGTGGCCAATCAATCACAAAACATGGACAGTTATACACGGTTCAGTTCAATTTCAGTTCAGTTCAAGGTTCACCACAAAAGGGGGGGTGCTATGTGAGGGAGACATATTCTGAGGACGCCTCACATGTCGGATGTGTGCCTGCAGGTTTTTCAACCCAAACGAACGCATGACAAACCACAGCTTCAGTGAACGGAAACGCCGACTCAGAGGAATCTGCCAGTGCTGAAGAAAAGACAGAAAAAATGAATAAGGACTGAACATAATGCAAAAGGTGTACAAATATGTGTTTGTGTGTGCATGTGTATGCATGTATTTTGCATACTGTGATTGTGTATATACATATGTATCTGAGCACATATTTACATTTTTGTGTGTATATAATGTAAATGTGTTTTTATGTATTTTTATACATATTCAACCGACAATATTAAACTAAAGCCTGAACAAAGAAAGCTTCGTACCATGAAATCCATGGCAGCATGGGAGTTCTCATGGCGGAGGTACACAGGGTCGACACTGAAAGTCTGTTGGAGCTTGTATTTATCCCTGACCCTGCAGTTCCAGGATGAAAACTGGGATTATTAACCCCTCTCCCCTTTTACCTTAAATATCAGTCCAACATTAGTGAGAATTATCACTGATATGTCAATCAAACTTCCAGAACAGTGAGTAAATATCAATCAATCAAATCTTATATAGCATATTCATTAAACATCAATATATTATTATTAATCATAGAAACTAACACATCAATCACATATTATCCAGCACTGCAACTAAATACCAGCCAATCTGAAATTATTTAGCATAGTTACTAAACATCAATAAATTAAACATTACCTAGAATAGCAACTAAACATTAACCAAATATTATCAAGCACATGACTAAATATGAATCAGATATCTTCTCCCTTAGAAACTAAACTTCAATTAAACATTGGGTAGCGCATTTACTAACTATCTATCAATCAAATAATTTCTCCATTAGCATCTACGCATCAATCAGTCAAACATTATCTAGCATGTTGACTAAACCTCATTCTATCAAATTTTTCTCCCTTAGCAGCAACATTATCGCACTGCTGTGCAAATTGATTGCAAGACAGATTGGAAAACAGAATTCTGAGCGATAGAAAAAGAAAATTAAATTCCAAACTGAAAAAATTAAATAAATCAAACAATTCTAATAATCCTTTATCTTTGTGGCATACCACATACCAGCTGTAAAAGATGCAGACTTCTTAAAATTCTTCTGCAAGATTATGAGAAAGAAATACACGAAGTATCGGTTGACGCGTGTGCAGTAATGCTCCCTCACCAGAAGGCGGTACAGTCAAAATGGACCATCATCCATTTGGAGGGATTAAAGACGAAAGAATCGGCAAATTCGATGCCTTTCAAGAATCCTCGCAGCTCGGGGCAAAGGAAGGCAGAGCCGGCGTACGCCGCATCGATGTGGAGCCACAGCCCCTCCTTGGCACCTGGGAGGAAAATGTACATGGTCATAATTACAACGGATCCAGTTCTGGGAAAATAACAGTAATTTTTACACTCTTCGGTTCAAAATGAGGAGGGTATGAGTGAAAACGCTTTCATTTCTACTGAGACTTACGGGATATGAAAGGCCCTACTCTGAGGAGCACGTTAGTTTTGGATATGCTTTTGATTACGCAAAATTTGAGTTAAACTCCGAAGATACATAACGATATATGTGTTCAACACTTACCACTACTTAATACTATTAATTCTCTAAATCAAATCACGGCTGCAAAGTATGATGTGCAAAGTAATGACCAAAGAAAATACGACGGACCATCTATTTCAAGAACATATCCACATACATTTTACAACTAATGACGCGTGCCTTCAGTTACAATTATAGCGCCAAACAAAGTGAACAACAAAATTTTACATTTAACGCTACCCACTTCCTTATATCCCTGAAATATTTCAGAGGGTTGCTGCAAACAGGTTCGTGTGAACTCCCCCCAAGCTGAACACCTCTCCAGAGCTTCTCTAGTACAAACATGTATTTTAATGTAGAATCAGTCCCAAATACCTAACCATTATTCATCGCCATAGCAAATCCTTTTAAGATGCAACAATAAGTTATAATGTGAATTATTACTTTTACATTTTTCAGCCGAGTTACAGCTGTATAAAACCTATCATAGTTTTCAAAGATTAATTTAGTTTTTCGTATAATAAAAATAAAATAGCTATATTGAAGTAATAGTCCAAAATGTACAAAAACAATTGTAACAATGGGACATTGTAATCATCTCCACACTGAAATATCTTACAGGGTTGGTCATCTGTTAGAATTAGGATGTTAGTGAGAAATGCCAGCCTTTTTAAAGGTATTATTTTGACAGCATTATTCAAGTGACAGGGATACTCTCGTGCCTGTGCTTGTCTTGTTCACTGTATGGTTGTAATTGATTTATTTGCATTATTTCCAGACCAATGACTTTGTTTAAATCAAAATAATATCCATTCTAAATGATGAGGTGCACAAAGGCAGAGCATTACAGCATGACATGCAGCCAAACAAAAAGGGAGTGAATTTTGAATGGGTGATCCTTATTTAAGGCATGCTCTTTAAAATAGGCAATCAAAAGTAGATTAGTTATAAAATAAATGTCAGTCCTCTTATGAACACAACAGGGTTTGCGTTATCTGGTAATTACTGGATTTTGCCTGGTATTTTAAAAACCGATAAATTAAATTAAACTAAATTAAAACCTTGCCGGTCAAATTGTCCGCTAATAATGCTCTTACAAAATAGCTATAATAAAGGCTATCCCTAAACAGGATATTTGTGTTTTGACAGTGAAACAGCCTTTTAACAGCCTACAGTACTTTTTTCCCTAAAAGGGTGCGCTCTTTTATTGCGCGATACTTGCTACTGGGCCCACTTCTCTCTGCAGGATCGAATTAAGACGCTGCTGTGAAGTCATCTGGAGGAGGAGAGAGTGACGCGGCTTATGCACATTGCAAGCTGCAAAGACCCATTGGACATGTTTGATTTCAAGTCGGCAGCAGTTGCCACAATGAAAAAAAGGAGAAAATAAAATGTCAATTGGCACTGTATAGACTACATTTGATGTACTGTTTTTAAAACAGGTTACAGATGTTAGGCCTACAGGTTACAGATGTTTCCTAGTAGTCTACCTTTTAGCAGCTAATGTTGAGGTTTTGCTCAATCGTTGCTGTTAGTTTTGCTTAACTCTTTCGCCTGTACGGTCACATCGGTGTGATTAGCTGTTTAGCACGTATGCTAAAAAGAGTGCGATTAGAACACTAGATTGGAAAAATATAGCTAATTTTACCTTTGAGGAAACAGCTATTTAACTTTAAAAAAAATATAGCAAATGCTAACTGGAAACTATGAGAAGCTTAATATCGCTAATGAAAAAATAACAAACCAGGTAACATAACACGCACACTACATAGCATAAAAAATAAGTTTGAAAGGGTTAATTGTTAGTGTTCAATAAATAATCAAACTGATTTGAGGTCGTTGTCATTCTTTCGTCAACCTAGGTGTACATTATATTTGCGTTTGTAACAGACTGTTATTGAAATGTGACTGGCAAGTTTCAAATTTGTCTGGTAAAATAAATTCTTTCCAGATACTCGACTGGCAAGAAAAAATCCTAGCGGAAACCCTGGAACACAATATATGAATATAAGAGATCAGACATACACACGGGCCCCAGCTCAGATAGACAGTCAAAGGAACACACTCCTGTAGTTCCCAGAGTGGCGCAGAGCTGAAACGACATATCCAGGAGCAAAGATTCACTTCATTTCTCAGCAAGTTTCAGTGTAGTGGTTTGAAAACCAGTACTGTAACCAGAAGGATGCAGTCTTCAGTCCCAGGTGGGGCATTACTCTTGTACAAGACGATGAACCTAAATTGACTCAGTAAATATCCAGCTGTGTACATGGACAACTGGCAAAATGTAAACCATGACAGTCTCCCTGAACAAGTATATCAGCTAAGCAATTTGTTAATAAAATATTAATAAGGTAAAATATGGTAGAAATACTAAAAATACAGGAGAGGGAATATTTGAGGTGTGTAACACACCAGAACTGGTACCAGACCCCTCTTCCTATCCTCCTCAGTGGCTCTCTGCAGAGTTTCACCACGCAGAGCAAACTGCTCATCCGTCGGCAGGAAACGGATTTTCACCAGTGAAATCAGGCCTGCCTTTTCCACTGAAGAGTGAGCCTGCAGGACCCAAAAAATTACAATCATATATTAACCAATAAGAAATTAAGGACAGCGTGACATACTGGCAAAGAAGCTGGCTTATAGGTTGGATCCCCAGACAAGCTGTTGTGCAGTTGAGAAAGTTACTTAGCTTGAATTACCTCAGTGGATATCACACTCTTTCAATGAATTGAATAATATACTAAACATGAAATCTGTAACAGTTCCCACCTCAGTGTGTCTCACAAACAAATAAATAATAATAATCAGTCTGACTCAGAGCCCCTCTTCAAATACACTAATTTTGCCCAGCACTGCTGCCTTGTCTCGGTGTAATTAGTTATTGCCTTTGTTGGATCCCTGTGTACCCTGTGGCATAGTGGTGAGGAGCAGGCTTGTAACTTAAAAGTTGCTGGCTTGATTCCCTAATGGGCCACTGCTGTTGTGTCTTTGGGCAAGGAGGCCTACTTCACCCCCAACTGCCTCAGTAAATATTTAGCTGTATTACTGTACATCAAGCTGTGTAAGTTGTAAAATAATGAAAGGGATTGGTTGAAAGTCTTCTCACCTGGTCAGAGGCGTAGGCAATCAGTCGGGAGTTGAGCATGGACTCATCTGCACCCACCTCAGAGACCTGAAGCTCCAGGATTTTGGCTTTTCGGGCTGCCAGCAGGGCAACTAAAGTACATTCACTCACTGTGCTCTGAGAGACAGAGACTAGTATTATACTTTTTCATTTATCCAGTTGTTATATTACACACTTATTTTATTTAGACAGGTGTGACAGTGTCAGAAAATAGCAATAGCCAATAGCAGTTAAACAGGTAAATTACAGTAAGATCAATACACTCAGTAGCTGCAACCACCTAAATATGAAGCAAGGACCCATGAGCTACAATAAAACAGAAGTTTGAAAACAGCTCTATTTTACTCAAAGTCATGAAGGAAATAAACAATGTCCTCACAATAAACCTACATCTGCCAGGCAATGAATGGGCGATGTTGCGGTTTCCACAAAGGATAATGGTGTTAACACCTGGGGCAGCAGTGTGGTGTAGTGGTAAGAAGCAGGGCTCATAACTGAAGGGTTGCAAGTTTGATTCCCTGCTGGGGCACTTCTACTGTACCCTTGGGCAAGATACTTAACCCAGATTGCCTCAGTAGATGCCCAGCTGTATAAATGGATATCATGTACACCTGTAACCTATGTAAGTCGCTCTGGGTAAGAGTGTCTACTAAATGACAATAATGCAACGTAATGTAGTGTAACACCTAAAATCCTAGAGAAGTTCTCTAGATGTGCCATCTTTCACACAGTTCAAAGTGCAGCAATATCCTACACTGTAAAAGAACTAAAAGAAGACCTAACAAAATGAAAACTAAGAGTAGTAGCCAACACATTATAAGAGCAGGTAGGTTAACAATAGTAGCTAACACATCCTAAAAGCAGGGTGGCTAATCAGGCTCAATAAACAGCAGGCAGGGATCTTTACACACTGTTAATACAACATCGACAGTTCAGATGTTGAACTGCTAAATAAGAATGTACTTCTCCTCTAAACATCACTCATGCACTCACTGTTTATGTTTTTGAAGCTTTAACCCTCAGGCTTGAACATCAAAAATACAACAATGAACGCTTGAGGAAAACTTAAGCAACAGCTCCACCTACTGGTTATTTAAAATAGTTGTCATTCTGATTTGTTCTAACGAGCCATGAAAGCTCTTAGTATAATCTCGACCGCAGAGACCTTACATGAACGCAGACAGTACACAGTTGTTCACGTTATGAATCACCAATGATGTCTACTATAACCCTGGACATTGTGGTGGTCATGTGGTGATACTACGTCCATGAGTCAAATGCCTTGCCAAGACCCAGGGGATGTGGCCATACCTGTAGAATCCCGCCGCCCCTGCTGTCTGGGTGGTGGTGGAGGAAGTGAGGGGGCAGCCCCATTGCCTTGGACAGCCAGTCCAGAACATTCATCTCCAGCTCTGTACAGGCAGGGCTGGATGCCTGCAAGATTCATCCACCAATCCAGGGATGGCAAATTATTTGAAATCCTAAATTGATTAATTAGCTTTACTGACTTTTTCATGAGTTCATCTTGTGTTAGAGTCTCTGTGGAAGTTCCTGACACAGGTATTAACATTTACTTTGGCATGACAACATCACGTAAAATTCAAGACAATTGTCAAACAATAAAAGTGTTCCAATAAACAGAAAAATTCAAGTGAACTAATAAATAACTAACAGTGATTTAAAACACACCATGAGACCACATTATGACATGTTTCTCTTATGCCGGTCTCTTACATACTGTATGTTTCAGAATATGAAAAAAACTTCTATTCACATCTATAACACATGTTCACTTCTTCAAAAATAGCCACTGCATTTTACAGTCATGATGGTGAGTTTACCCAGGTGAATCCGAGGCAGTTGATGGCATCAGCCAGCATGTCGCCCAACAAGGATGGCCAGGAGTTGAGTGCTGGAAAGTAGGCATGCATGTGAGGACTTTGCCAATGAACCACCTAGAAGACAACAAGATCCACTATTAACCTCAACCTCTCTCAACTCCTTCATCCTCAGCCCAGTGTACCCTTGATCTTATTCCAGTGTAAACTGTTTTCTACCTTACGCTCACTGTAAACTGCAAACGGCAAACTACTTCTGCATGCAACGTCTATTCCATGCTCAGTTATGAAATGCTGTACCACAAACACTTGTGTGCAAAATATCTTGTGCCCTAAGAACATCCAACTACAATAGAGGAGCCTGGCTTGCATTCAAGAGTATGTTATGAGGATATTACAGTTACATTTTCTTTTTTCCCCCTTTTTAAATTAAACTTTTTAAGTTAAATTAAAGTTCAGCACTCAGGAAAGCACATTTAATTTTGTCTGTGGCTTAAAAAAAGAAAAAAATTAAAATAATCTGAAGCAGTTTTTCAGGAATTTGCATTATAAAAAGTTGTATGCATACCCCTGGCATTATTATTTTCTCAATGTCATTAAAAATATTTTCCCAGTTTTCAGGCTCCACAGGTGCGCTCTCTGGGAGCAGACTCCGCATGTACCCTGGCTGGACATCAGGGATGACGCGTCTCTCTCTGATCTTGGACAGATATTCCGTGATGTAATTGACAAGCTCTTTACCTGGAGGGTGGAATGCATTACAGTTGAAATAACAAATTGATGAGCAATGCAGGTGGCAGGCACAATAGCACTGTGATTTGAAGGGAAAGTGATCCAAAATGCCCACTGAAAGAGGCTTGAATTTTTGCGATGGACAGCATGTCAGCACAGTGAAAACACAACCAGTACTGGATCAGCTGTGCACCCAGTAATAATTGTGTGTGGGCTTGTGATGCATATTGTATGTATGTGATGCATATTGTATGTATGTGAAGTGCCCAGTCTGAATTTGAAGACATAGGCTTGAGGGGCCACTTCATTTTGTCCCAAATTACACTACACCTGCAATCTAATTTGCAAGATAATCATTTACTAACAAAATGAATATAAATTGGTAAAACGGAATCACTTGTTCAGATTTGTTACACAGATAAGTGGCTGCACTATGCCTATGATACACTGGAATGAGTTCCATACAGGCACACAGAAAAGGAAAATGATTGCACCCTACCTCTGCGATTATACTCCCCAGCCTGCATATTCAGTAGTGCACTTTCAGCTCTGTGATGTGATGTGCTGCGTAAATGCCCTGTGGGGTGGTGCTCCTCTTTACTGTTGTGAATGAGAAGGCTCACAAGACTTTATAGAGCCACCCTATTCCCAGACCACGCCCCCCTCCCCCTTCACCTAACGTCTAATTTCATGACGCAAAAGGAATTTCATTCTGCTGCCTCTAAGCATTAGCAGCACACTGTCCTGCTCAGCGTCCTATTACACGAAGGGGACAATGTCACCAAGATGTAATACGTTCAAGGGTTATGCAATTTGTCAACCATTTCCACCCAAACGCGGCCACACTTCACTTTGTCCACTGGTATTACTTTTGTATTTAAATTACATTTGATCATTAGTAGCATTTTCCTTTCTTGTCAGATGTGTCCTCACTTGTGCCAGTTATCAACAGTTAAAACCCGGTTATTATTGTAACACGGTGCCACTCAGGAACACACAATGTTTTTGTGCAGTCAATATGCCAGGCTGTTTTGTGATATCCTAAAGTTACGAAGACATTGAGGTGTAAACATTAATATGTTTAAACACAGAGTTTAAAAGTTGATACATTATATTTTTACATTTTTAAAGAGTGTGATAGACGGATCCATTGCTACATCAATATTAAGTAAAAAAATTAATTAATTTGTTGTCCAAAGTTTGTACAATGGAAATTGTTGCAAAAACAGTGCTGTCCAGAGGAAAACCAAATACCAGGAACCCCAAGGCTAGGGTTTTTTCATTGGGCAAAAAATTGAAATTTATTTGTGGATCCCAGGAAAGTGACTGATTCCTGGAAAACAGTGAAATATTAACAGCACAATGATGTGAAAATGAGGTGGGATCAGGCAGGCCATGAGGGGAAATTTTTGTCCCAAAGTGGCAGGTGGATAGCATTAGTTTTACAGGGATGCGATGGTTCAGATGTATTGTTCATTGAAGCATGATACATCCTAATCAGCAGAGGGCAAGGATGTTTCTCAGATGGCATGAGGAATGTCAATTTGGATGTCATGTTTGATGGGGCAGTGCTCCACTTTTTAGCATCAGCTGAGATAAACTATAGCAACATAAAAAAGGAGGTGTGCAGTAACAAAGGGACCCATAAACATCAAGGTGACCAAAAACCATACCACCCCATTCAGAGTATGTACCTGCTAAAAACACGTCCAACCAGACATTACTTCACAGTTCCTACCACCGGAAATATCATATAGCTAAAGGCATGAGGGCATTTTAAATAGTGATTTGAATACTGCCATCAAAATATGTTACAAAATGCCAATGTTTTCAAGACAAAGATGGGAAGCACTGTATATCTGTTTGGCCTGTAACTGAATAGAATGCGTCTCATGGGATCAAAACTCAAAACAACTCTTGTTTGTTGTAGGTGTGTAATATCTATAAATGATACCATTTGCAAAAATAAGTAAATAAATGAAATAAATGGAATCACGGAGAACATTAAATATTGACTTAAACCGGAAAAAAATCAAACATCTCTCTTTTGCCACTATAAACAGCGTGTGGGAAAATGCACATGTGTCTGTGCTTGTTGAAGAGATACAAGGGACTTGGACAATCTCGGGAGAATTGAAATGGCCATAAGGAGACAGTGCTTGTTTGTTTTGCATTGTATTAATCACCCATGGTGTTGGAGGCTCCGCCTGCATTTGATTCAATGTTATTGGCATAATCGGTATGACGTACCTGTAGGGAACAAGGATGACATTGTGAAAGATAATAATCCAATGATGATCTCAAGTGCTTTATAAATTGAGCTCTTATTTTCTATAAAAAGTTGGCTTTTAAGTTAAGAGTGAAATAAGAGGGTTTCATCCTGTCATGTTTTACATTTATTTACATTTACATTTATTTATTTAGCAGACGCTTTTATCCAAAGCGACTTACAAAAGTGCATACAGTAAGTATAGTGACAGTACGGGGACAGGATGTGTACAGTTCCACAATGAGATAGTTCTCAGCTGAGAGCAAGGTCTGTTTAAGGACACAGTACTATCAGATTTGTACAATTACAGCCTATAGGGCTATAGGGATTTATATCTTAAATATGAAATTGTAATTGTTTAATTGTTTTGCTTTCTTTACAGGAAACAGTTAAGCAAGTTTCATGAAACACATGTACATAAATGTTAATATTACCTCATTACCAGTAACTACATGTCAGTGTGCACACATTTGCAGAAACAGTACTGCCACCCAAAATATCAATGTAAGTATTATGCAAATTTACAACTAGCAGTTTTGCCACATTACAATTTTTTAAGTAAGTTGGACTTATTTCATTGAATGTCTGTCTCAGAAAAATACTGGATAAAAGCACACACAAGAACTATTTTTAAGGAATGCTACGCAGTGTTTCCACAGTAGTCTTTGAAAACTGTGGTGTGACAAACAGAAATGGTGTAAAGTCGCAACAGAAAGCACCTGCAATCAATATTGTCATAGCCTTGTTGTTCCATGTGCCTGAACTGATGTATTTTCATTCATGAGAAACCCTACCCACTTTATGCTTAAGATGTTTTTATTGCAGATAGTTTGTCTTTATCATGTCTACCTATGCGTTCAAATTATAAAAATTTGTGAAAAGCAACTGAAGCAAATATGCAAGAAGATCTCTGAAGAGATCCGTCCTTACTTTTTACTAGATTTCTACATGATCTTTAAGACACTTTTAACAAGTCTTCAAGATATTATAAAGACTTCAACAGGTGTCATTGAACAATCTCTGCTTCACTGATCAATATAAACTTACTCACAGGATCTGATTTCTCATTGGCTTGGTTAAGAGTGACACTCTCCGACAGGAGATTGTGGCCTTACAATCCCCTACAAGGGAGCTACTCTTGTAAGAACTCCCACCATGCTTTGGTGAGAAGTATTAATATTTGTGAATTATACTCAATAGTAATAAAATATTAGTTGCCACAGAAGAGGTGGTGACTGTGAACTCAAGTATTATTATGATTAAACACTAGGGTTACTGGATGATTTGCAAAGCATTACTGCTGAAAGTACAATAAGATGGATAAGCCAAACAAAGACGATGACAAGGAAGAAGGCACAGATAGTTTGGATATTTATTGTGTAGCCATATGAAGCTGTATCTGAGTTCTGTGTGTTCAAATGTGTTAAGATAGAACAGAAGAAAATGTTTTTAAAGAGTCAAGCCTCAGGGCCATCGTGGCCAGAAAATTCCACAATCCAATCCATGTTGTATATAGGTATGCAGGTATGCCATCCACAAACGCCTTAGCTTGGTGGATGGAACACCTGCGTACTTGCTTGTGCATAGGTGTGGAGAGAAAGTGTATGCCAATGTACTGGCAGTAGGCATTCTGCTGGTTGTGACCCCAAGCCCTCATACTTTGCTGATGGATATGGCAAGCTAAACAGGTCACCAGCAACGGGACATAAACGCTGACCTTTCAGGGCTCTGGCAGGATGATGTCACTTTCTGCAAGTCATACCATCATAATCTCCATGCATCTGGGCAACCAGAAACATTTACAGAGGTTGAACAAGTTAGAAAGCCTTTACACATAACCATTTACACCATACATCTCACCAAATTATAGATATTAACTGGAGTTCCCCTTTATTAAAAAGCCAAAATGGTGGGACAACAAGGGCACTCATTTGTAGATAATTCTGTACTTCTATGGCGGTTCTTCCAATCATGTTCCACAGTAAATCAGTGCAAGTACATTAATTCAAGTGGAAGTAGACATTGTGTATTTTTTATTTTATTAATTAATAAATACATTTTTACAAATTACAGAGAGTGATGCTGGGCAGTGGGTGGACTAATTGACACAGAAAATGTGGTTTGATGTAAGACAATGCAGTGAAACAACAGGAGTGCATTGTAAAATGCTCCAAAACAGTAACTTTTTGGAGAGGAGTGGCTGGCACGAAGGCTATGAATCATATAACACATGATGCTTTTAGAGGTAAGAAATGGATTAATGAAATATACATGGTGATTCAAACTTCAAAATTATATTTCTCCACAGTAAATAAAAAGGATTATTACAAAGGAATACTAAACATTTACCCCCTCGTACAACTCCAATGGATCAGTACTATTTGCCCAAGAGTCTAACTCTGTTCATAGAGAGAACCACCCTGGCCACTCTGAAGTAGGCTGTCAAGACTGACATGCAAATAAAAATAAAACAAACAAAACCAACTTACAGAGACCCAGGGAGTTCACCATGAAAGGCCCTCCGATCTTTTCCTCTTTGAAATATTACAGAGACTGATTAAGAACAATATATTACCCGTTTATGTAGTGTTTGTAGTAGATAATAATCAGACATCCTATTTTACTGGAAATCAGCTTCATTAGGTTCACATTTATAAAGGGTGGGGCTTATACTTTGTTGTCAGAAAAAGAGCTCCTGAACAAAGCTTTTTTATATACATTTTTCATCAGAGTAAAATCTATTCCTAAAAAAAGAAGAAACATTATTAAGATGATCTTCTTCTGAGTTCAGCTGCAGTGCAAAGATTGAAATTGATGAAATTGTGTCATTATATAAAAACAATGTGTAGTAAATGCTGAGGAATGCGGAGGCCTGGACTATTTACAAGATGACACAAATGAACTACTTACAAATTTGACAAAGAAAATCTGTCTCTGTAAGAACACACTTCTTGAAAGTGTTTGTGATTAAAAAAATAATAAAGAAACCATAATAAAGCTGCTCAGGCAGTGCCTGAAATTCTTGTCCAAGCTCCTTGCTCAGAGTGGGATCTGATGTCTTTCTGAGACCTTCTAATGTACGCAGTTCATTGACAGGCACCTGCTGCTTATAAGGTGTCTGTCGGGGTAGGGGGACAAGCCCTCTTGCATTGCACCCTGTCTGGGACAGGACAGGTCATGCAACTTTCTTGCTGCTTTGGTGGCGTGTGATGGCCTCTAGTTTCTGTCGGTACGCCTCAGCCTCTTGCTCCTTCTTTAGAAGCTGTTGTCGGTATTTCTGCGCCTCCCGGTTTGCCTCCTCTAGCTGTTTCTGTAGGGCTTCTTTTTCCTAATAAAAATGACAAAAATGACAAATCTATCTTGCTTAATCTTACAGAATTCTGTTAGCTGGTTTATGCTGTAAAAATCAGAATTATTTGTTTTCATATTTATTTACTAGCAAACAGTGTATTGCTACTGTGTTTCTTGTGGAGAAGAATATACACACACAAATACTGGAGGATTACAAATATTTACAGAGACATAGACATAATTCACTGGAAACGGAAAAAATAAAACCTATTCTTTTTGATTAGGTACAGAGGGAAGCCTTCTAACAGAATTATCAATTTAGATACTGATAAAGTAGTACGAATTATGTATAGTAGCTATTATAGCTACACAAACAGACATTATTCATTTACTCTCACATATGTCTCACTGCGTATCAGCTGTTACAGGTCCATGTCCATTTCTGTTCTCTTCCATCCAGTTCACTAGTCTGCCTGCTCAAACATTTTTCCACGTACCTCAATTTCTGGACTTTCTACATGATTTTCAAAGATTTCAATGCGCTGTCGTTTTGCTGTTGGCTCTTCGCTGATAACGGTTTCCTCTGCAATGTCCATGGCTGGGACAGTCAACACTGAAGGCGGCCATCTTGGATTAGACTGGGGGGTCTCCATGACAATTTTGTTCACCACACACACATGCAATACTCTACTTTAAGGATGCCTGTGTCTTTCTGCTCTTAAATTTCACTTGCAATAATTTCTAATCCATTAAACTATAAAAGCTGTAATATTTATTTCAGCAACAAATTGTTTCCATTATAATATGACTTTCTCAGCTTCTTGAGAATAAGGAAAAAGTCCACAAAACAAAAGGGATGCTACCCTTCTGCTGTCTGCCCTGTTTCAGTGAGGGAAAGGCTGTACACTATATCTCATTTGTGATGAGACTTAAAACTTATAAGGCAATGGAAACGGCCAGCATGTTCTTAATTAAGGCCACACCTTGCTGTCCATCTGGCATTGTCACGATTATGGGTTGGCTGATTCCGCTGGCTGTCTGCAGATTGCCGAGTTGAATTCCATCAGTTACTATGGTGATGACCTGTTGACCCCCAGCGCTAACCACCTGCTGGATGGCACCATCCTCAGAGTCCGCAGTCACCACCTCCTCTGTGGTGACAACTGCGAGACAAAAGAAGCCGACAGTGAGAAAATTGTGACACAGCATGCACTGAAAAATGTCACCTACTGCGTCTGAGGTGAAATGTTTTGCATCGGTGAAATCCAACACTGGGTCTCAAGATGGGAATGAAGAGGATCTACACGCTTATATAATGCAGAAATTCTTGCAAGAGATCAGCTTATCATGCTGCTAATAGCTAGTGTTTAGACATGCTTTGTGAGCAGTGTGTGCTGTCTCTAAACATTTGCAATATTATAATTTCAGCTAATTTCATAGAAGATTTACTTCATTATAAGCATGGGTGATTGAGGTGTATAGGAAGAAAGACTTCCTGCAGGTTTGTGGCTTCTAATGTTTTGGGTTTTTGATTCTTCTTTCTTTTGTCTTCATTTTACTTTTTGCAGGTTTGTTTCCTTAATTGATGAATGGAAACATCCATTGAGCTCCTTGCTATATTGTATAAATAAGAGAGGCTTAAAAGTCAAAGTCTGCTATATGACATTCTATTTGGTCTATACCCTGCCTTTGAGCATAATTCACAGTTTGAACGCAACAGGAGAAGGACTCTCTATTGTCTGTGATATCACCCTTAACAATACTGATGTGATGCTTTGATGACTCAAAAAGCCCTTGAGTATGACTGTTTGTCAGGCAGACTGTGGAAACAAAAACTAATGCTTTCATCTGAGGCAAACCTTACCTGTAGATTGTTTCATGAAAAAAGGTTTTCCGCTCACCAGATTGCGTTATCATACTTGGTTTGCTTAGATCAACTGGTGTAAAGGTCAAAGACTATGTACAGCAACACCTGCAATTTTGAAAGCCGCCCCCCCTCCCCCATACTCCCCTCCACCCCCACATATTTTAATTCATGTGGCAGCTCAGATGCCATTTGAAAACAAACACAAACAACCTGCTTGTAACTAACAGCCTAGCCACGATCTCTCCGCCTCCTGTAATGGTGGGGGCAATGGGTGTGGGAGGGGTATTGTTTAGGAGGAGCTTGCTGCCTGAACATGTGTAGGAGTTTGTTCTTTTCAACCAATAGGACCTCTTTCCTGGTTTTCATTATCATGTGTCATTCCAAATTCAGAAAGCTTGAGACAGTAACAACTGGAAATATCTTATTTTGCATAGTCACTATATATAACTTAACACAAGGTTTTTACATCAGACACATGACTGAATATTAACAAACCCAATATTGATGAAGCTTGTTCTGAACTGTAATCCATGACTTGCTCTCATCTTTATTAATGTTTTTTCTTTTCATGCAACCCTGTTTTGGAATAAGCAATTGTACACTGATCTTACCTCACTGTAATGACGTCTACATATCAGAACACTAATGTGAGATGCACGCAATCCTCCAAGACAGTCAGATACAGCCAACAGCCATTTTTTGCAATAAGAGTTACACAGTGCGCCATAGAGAAATGGGGGCCAACTGGAGGATACACACTACTCCACTGACACTACTCCTAAAAGGCAGCTAGGCTGCCTAAATTCATAGTAATTTCCAATTACTTCTGGTGTCAAGAAAATGTTTAGCTGTTACACTGAGGCCTGCTCTTTAAATGGAAAACATGAGAGAAAATTACTCCAATTATGACAACATACAGCAATGATTTTTAACTGGTGGTTCAGACATATTGGATAATTCTTCTAATGTAGCTGACATTATGCCTTACAATATATAACGATATATAACACTGCCTATGAACTGTTGACACATTAATCTAATTTTGAAAACAATCAATATTACAAGAGAGTTTGCAATACTAAACACACCTCTTTTCTTATGTCTTAACATGACATCCAACATAGAAAAAGAAGGGAAGGTAATATCTAGTATTTGAAACTCCTTAGCCCCTGCAAACATAAGCTCAATGATCTAGAAAAATAGAGCCTGCATTTGTAACAAACAGCCTGGATGTGCTGCCAGCATGTTCCTGTGGCTAACTATCAGAGGTCGACCGATTGATCGGCCGGCCGATTAATCGGGCTGATTTTTGGCATTTTTTAAATAATCGGCATCGGCCGATTGTGCAGCATATTAAGCTGATTAATAGGCAGGCGCATCTGCGGGCAACTAAGCATTGTTGTTGTGGAACAGGTGAGACGCTGCCTCTTGCAGCAATCAGATTCCCATTCTACCAGCACACACCTGTGATGTTTCCCTCTACATGCTAACTTTTTGAAAAGAACTACCTGGTAACTTCCTAAGAAAACAGTAAGACTTAAATTCTTATCTTTGATTCTTAATCTAGCCTTATATGTTACTTTTGGAGAGAGAATGCGAATAACATTAGGCTACAAATGTATTGATAGCGAGCCTTCAACCAGCTGTAGTTTACAGGTAGGCACGGGTACCAAAACCTTGTAACGAGCCCTGCGGCTAAATTATTAAAGTAGCCTGCGTTGTATAGATGCGCTCCGATGTTATCAATTCTGTTTTTGTACCGGAGATTTTCTCTCCCTTGGAGGCTGCGTGTGAGGCAGAGCAGCTCTCACACACTGCAGCAGCGCCTTATTCAGACACAGAGCTTCTGCTCTTAGTAACGCTGGCGGGGAAAACAGACCGTTTCAAAAGCGTGATTACATTGTAGCCTAATACTGGGGTGATGTGCTCAAAGCGCTTTATTCTAACCAGAACAAAGCGCTTTGAGCACATCACCCCAGTATTAGCCTCTCTCCATTGGCTACCTATCAAATACCGCATTAATTTCAAAATACTTCTCCTTACATTTAAAGCTTTAAATGGGCTTGCCCCTCCCTATCTTAAGGACCTTCTCCGCCCATATACTCCAAAACGATCTCTATGTTCCCAAAGTGCGGGACTTCTCATTGATCCAAGAGTGGGTAAAAGTACTATAGGCGGTAGAGCCTTTTCGTACCGAGCCCCTCTTTTATGGAACAGTCTACCCACCGAGGTTCGGGTGGCAGACTCTCTCCGCCTTTAAGTCTAGGCTAAAAACGTTCAAATCCTTTAGTTGAGGGACACGGCATGGTGCTGACATTGTTCATAGAGTCTCTGGTGCACTATATCACGGCCTGGGTACTGTGTTCAGCTAATCCGGCTGTGGTCTGGTGTTGACTGCCTTAGGACCACCCTCATGATCGTGCTGGCCCCTTGCCTCTCGCCCCCTAGGTATGCTGCTATAGTCCTTATCTGCCGGGACATCTCCCTATTACGCACATGCATCCCTCTTCCCCCCTCTGTTCCCCCCTTTGCCTTCATGCCTTTTGTTTCCATTCCCACACTTAACATCCACTAATCACTGTTCTCTGTTTGTTTCCTATCCCTGCTCCGGGCTCCTGCCTGGAGCTGTAGCTCAAGCGTCACACCCTGACTTCCAGTCCTGCTACCTCACTGCCCTGCCCGTCAAGCCAACTGCGTGCTAAGAACAGGACATTTTAGGATAGATTTTATAATTACTATGTCGTTAATTACTGCTGTCTATTTAACTCAAATGTCTTAAAGTACATTGTACAACTTTAAGACTCTCTCTAATTCTATCTGCCCAGTGCCGGCCAGAAGCAGATGGGCTCCCATAGCTGGGTTCTGCTCAAGGTTTCTTCCTGTTAATTGGGGAGTTCTCCCTTGCCACCGTTGCCTTAGGCTTGCTCTCAGGGGGTCTCAGGCCTGGGATCAATGTAAAGCTGCTTTGTGACAACTTAAAAGAAAAAAAAATCAGATCACAACTTGTTATTTAGAGATATCATCTCGTTATTTACAGATAATATCATTATTTAGAGATAATATGTTGTTATTTTGAGATAGTATCTCAATATTTCGAGATAGTATCTGTAAATAATGACACACTATCTCGAAATATTGAGATACTATCTTAAAATAAGGAGATAGTATCTCATTATTTTGACAAATTATCTCAATATTTCGACATACTATCTCATAGTTTTGGGTTAGGCTACGCGCAACAGAGTTTAGTGTGAATGCCAGGCCCTTACTGTGTCTGATCTCTGGTGCCGCTTACGGTAAACAGCAGAGAAGGGTGCGAGACACATAGCCATCCAGACATTCCGTTTGAATAAAACGTAGCTGCCAATATCATTTATAGTCTCTCCGAACACTGAAATACCGAGATGACATACAGTACATTGACTATTGTCACGACAATGTCAGTGTGACTACCATAATGTCAGTGGATCTTGTAGTGTTCTTTCTAGGGTCAGAGGCTTATTTTCATTCTATGTATGTCATCTAAAAGCCCTAGAATTTCACAATTTGTGAATCCACGTCTAAAATAATTTTCAGTGATTGAATCCATTATTGTTCTAGTCCAGGGGTCTCCAATCTTTTTTCATCTGAGAGCTACTCATGTCTTATATTACTCATACTTTTTCACATAATGTATCAAAACACTCACATTAACCAGCTGAATTAAGCTACTTTTTGTATATACATGTACCAAATGTCAATAATCAAAGCTCACATAATATGTCAAAACACCTTAAATTCACATCAAATTCAAAGAAAACACAGAAAACATTGCTACGTGTTTAGGGTGTGAGATGTCAGAGAAATTTGGTGATCATTGGACGCTATTTTGAAACATTAAGCTACGTTAAGCCTTTTCCTTATAATGGGTGTCAATGGAGAGGAAAATGCTTAATGTAAGACAACGTCCATACTCATAGGATTTCGGTTTTGATTTTTTGAGAGGTGAAAGTGTTTATGACAAGACATGTCCGAAAGAAATTTGGTGATCATTGATCGCTGTTTTGGAAACATTAAACCACATTAAGCCTTTTCACGTTAAGAGTTTTAAAATGTCCCTGAAGTGGCGCTGAACGTTGCATCTTTTACCAACTGAAACGCTGGTACCGCAGATGAGGCACACACACACTTGTCCTTCACATTCGTGAAAAAAAAAACTGCGTTCCCATGGAAATAGCATGTTTTTTTGGCCTGGCCACTTTCTTTGTGCATCATAAATCTGGCTATTTTATAAGCTAAACTGGCTTGCTAACACCACCGAACTCCTTGTTTTAGCTCAGTAGCTACCTCAGTAGCTAGCCTACAGCGTAACTGACGTGTTGACAAACTTTTACAGTAGCGTAACTTATTTGATTGAGAGCTGATATTATTTTGTGTTTGAGGGGGTGGGACATCTGTGTATTTGATTTGATTGAAATCGGATTGCATTTATTTGCTGTTGGATTTTTTTGTACGTAATCTTTGAACCTTTTGGCGAGCTATTCAGGCAGCGAGCTCACGAGCGACGTGTTGGCGACCCCTGTTCTAGGCTAATTGTTCACTAGTCTCCTCTGCTGTTGACAACTGACCGCCAGAGATCAGAAACATCTCAATTTTGAATTAGCTTACTCTCTCGAAATAATGAGATAATATCTGTAAATAACGAGATGATATCTCTAAATAACGAGTTGTGGTCTGTTTTTATTTTCTTTTAAGTGGCGGAAACGGGCTTCCATAAGAATTTTTCGTCCAAAAGTTTATTTGACAAAGTCTACATTTTTGATTACCTGTTTTGTGTATTTAATATTTAACGTATACATTGTCTTTATTTAAAATATACAAGTGCACTGCAAAGCAGACAGAAAATGCAGATTGGAGAGACAGACCATAAGTGTTGTTCAATAAATGTTTAATTTAAGCAATTTTCTGTATCATTTCTTATTACTTAACTGACATATTTTATCAGATGAAGGAAAAAAAAAAAGAAAATCAGCCAAACATATTGGCCAAAAAAAATCAGAATCGTATATCGGTCATTGGCTGCCCTGATTTCTAAAGATCGGCATCGGCATCGGCCAGAGAAAAACCCATATCGGTCGACCTCTACTAACTATTTGTTGTGTTTTTGTCTCTCTTTCACAGTTTTGGTGTCATGTTAATCATTACGTCACAGCATGAGTAAAATAAGGTACTCTGTGACCATGAGTGCGTGAGCTGAACTGAAACCTGGGATATTCTGGAACTTCCTAGTAACTGATAGCTCACGTCCACACTTGGGGGATGTTTTCGGTTGAAATGGTACAATACCTCCCGATTTGGACGAATTTCCAGCAGATACCAGGCCGGTCAGGTTGACGACCCCCCCAGGGCCAATGATGAACTGCGGGGTTGTGGTGTGTATTGTCACAGAGTCGAGACTCTCCGGATTCGTGTTTATTTGGTTTTGCATGGACACCTGTGAGATAGAATAAATACATACCAACTGATAGGTTTGAACCAGTTCCATTCTATTTAAATTGCATTTTGTTTGAACTACATTTTGTACTTACATTCCAACACACACTCTGCATAAGTTTGAACCAGTTCCATTCTATTTAAATTGCATTTTGTTTGAACTACATTTTGTACTTACATTCCCACACACACTCTGCAATAGCCCTCTGACTGTTAGACCCTGTTTACACCTGGTATTAACATGCGTCTTGGGTGATCCAATCACAAGTGGACAGCTCTAAATATGTCTGTTCACACCTGGCATTAAAATGCGTCCCCACATGCGTCTCGAGTGACCACTTGTGATTGGATCTCACTTCCCCACTCTATATGCAAATAGACATGTGCAACATTTCCGTTTGCAAATGTAAGTTTACGCATCATTTAAAGGTCTGCTTGAACAAATCTTGTTATGACTGTCACTATGAAATAATGCGTGTATCTGTAAATGAAAACCTAGTTGACTAGCAAGCTAGATTCCGTTCAGCACTGAAATTAAATACCCTTAACTCAGCCGCAGCTGATCTTTTGTTAAATTCTGTTTATCGTTGGAAAAAGCAGAAACGTTAGATTAGAACACTTTGAACTTCACTGTATTTGTCTGGCACCTTGCCAGTATGGTTGAATTAAATAGGCTAAGCAAGATATGGTTCCATATGTTTCTTATGTTATTCACTGCAGTGAAAATGTTTCATAATGTAGTTTAATATCAAAGGGTGTTTGCTGGTTTGCTAGCTAGTGTTGTGAATACATCTATGAATTACTTTTCTAAAACCGAAGCGTGCTTGTTATGGAAGAAGGGACATTCTAAAACGCTTAATGTGAAATGGCTTAACGTGGCTTAATGTTACAAAACAGCCATCAATGATCACCAAAGTTCTCTTGGACATCTCTTGTCATAAACACTTACACCTCTCAAAAAATCAAAACCGAAATCCTATGACTATAGACACTTTTTTGATAGGAGATAGTGTTAATGACATGTGAGATGTCAGACAAATTTGGTGATCATTGATCGCTGTTTTGGGACATTAAGCCACGTTCTTTTTCCTTATAATGGGCGTCAATGGAGAGGAAAACATATTGAGATAACAACCATACTCCTATGATTTCGGTTTTGATTTTTTGACAGGAGGAAGTGTTTCTGACAAGAGATGTCCGAGAGAAACTTGGTGATCATTGATCGCAGTTTTGGAACATTAAGCCACGTTAAGCGTTTTAAAATGTCCCCTAGATATTCATGATATTGTAAATCTTGACTCCCACAATAGTCTAACATTTATTTGTAGAACTACAACACTTCACATATTATTCATAATACCATTTTTCATGTAATATATTGCATTACACCTTTGGGGCTTGGGGGCATTTGAGCTGGCTTGTGAACACCAGTTATTGTTGCCTCTTGTCGCACTTTAAAACCCTTTTGCACGTAACTTATTTTTCATGCTATGTAGCGCACATGGTTCGTAATGTTTTCATTAGCATTATTTAGCTTATCGTAGTTTTCAGTTAGCATTTGCTATATTTTTTAACATTAAATCGCTGTTACCTTAATGCTAAAATTAGCTAGAATTTTTCCAATCTTGTGTTCTAATCGCACCGGTTTTAGCTTACGCACTAAAAACCTAATCACACCGGTGTGAATGCCGCTGGCGTGCGAATGAGTACGTACTTCTGCTACGCAGAGGACGTCAGTTGAGTAGGCAGTCCTTCAATGTGGCCCAGGACGCATTTGTGTTCACACTGCTAAAAGAATGTGGCCATATGCCGCCCAGACCACCTCCGAATGTGGTCTGAAAGATCGGATCTCAAATCAGATCTTGGTGCGTTCACACCTGTACTTAGCACTGTCAACTTGTGATCGGATAACCAAAGACACATATTAATACCAGGTGTGAACGAGGCCTTAGAAACAGCCGCCCACATATAGGGTTCAAAGGGATGTCCCTGGTAGCTGACAAAATGGGTGCCCCCAGGACATCCAGGTGTGATATGCACTTCCCAATGGGAATGTTCACACCTGTCATTTGGTATACTGCAGACAAGGTACTTAAACCCTCACTTGTGGCCATGTTGAGATTAGGTCGTAGCGCATGTCGCTGCTCCCATGCGAGTCTCCCTTTGCGCATCTAAATAAATCGTTTCAATTGAAAAGTGGTCATCAGTGTGTAACTTCGCTGGTCCCGACTTGGTTCCATGGATGCAGAAAATTCCCAACGGACTTCATGGCGACGAGGATGGGATAGGAAATATCTCCTGATTGGATCAACGACAATCAATTCGAGGGTGACTATTATTTTATTTACCACCCTCATTTAGGTTTTTGATTGTTCTTAAGCCAAATAGTGGAGTGACTCCTATTTCTGGTAAAGAAAATGTGGAAAGGGAGGGTGTTGTGATTGAACCACTGGATGACCAACAGGGGTCTGACTGGACCCATAGTTAGACACATTTGGATATCATTGCCATTCGGGCATATTGGTTGCAGCTAGCGATTGCTTCCGCAGTAGTTGGGTGCTTTTGAGTGCCTTAGGACACGTTTAGGTATCAGTGCCGTTTCGGCATATTGGTTTCTGTTAGCGGATGCTTCCGAGTACCGCTGCAGTTGTTGTTGGCATTAAAGCTGTAGGAAGTAGGCTACACTTGGGGTAATGCTTTGGCCTTTTTCACTGTTTTGGTAAAAAAGGAAGATTGCTTTGGTAACTAGACTGTGAATTGTGAGAAACTCGGCTGTGTGCCAAGTGTGTGCAAGAAGAACCTTGGGTGTTTGCCAATGCAAGTGAATGCATGAGAGAAAATGCATTGAGCTTGTACTGAGCTCAATTTTTTTTGTGTTTTATGTGCATGAGTTGAGGTGCTTGTATGATGGCGGAATAACTGTTGTATTTGTTGTGTTAGGTCTTTGTGATATGTTGTTATATAAAGTGTACACAAATATAGCCTATAGAATATAATTGCCTATATATATAATATAAAGGCAGTAGCATAAACACTGTTATAAACTTGTTGAGGTTCCAGTGCAATAGCATGAGGACTGTGGACATTTTGAACCCCTAAATATTCTTGATTCTATGAGCCCGAAATAAGGGAGTTATATTCTATGAGCCTGAAATAAGGGAGTAAGGTTAAAATAGTAACACACATAGGAATTGCCCGTATACGATAAAAACAAAACACATAGGCTACTTTCCCTGCCCTTAGGAACTGTTTTACACACAGGGACGTAGCTACCGGCAAGTAAGTACCTTTGCGTTAGCTGTAAAGTTCTTTATAAAAGCCAAGCTGTTACTGATTGCAGGACCGGGAATGGAGAAAGAGATTAAGTGAGAGAGAGTTAAGTGAAGAAATTAGGAAAGCTGCTATGGAAGTGATTGTACCTAGATACAGTGGAGTAATTAAGGCTAAACCACCGTTCCCTTTGAGAACACAAGATAGCCAAACTCTAGCTGAAGCTATGAGTGAATGGTGGAACGGTCGTAAGGACTGTTCCTGGTAAGGAGAAAAGGAAAGAGCAGTTATGTGTGTCGCGCTGTCATATGAGAGCACAATAAAGTTATGGCAGAAACAAAAGTTAGTTCCTGTAATTGTCTGTCATGCTCTAACTAGAGAATTGAAGGAGTGCCGCAGTCAGCTGAAACAATGTCTGGATGATTTAAAATGTAAATCAGAGACATTTGATCAGCCTCCGCCAACCTACCCTCTCTTGTACCCTGAGATAACTGATAGTTCCCCTCATGTCCCAACCACTCCCCCTTTAGCACCTGTGGTCATTAACACAGTTCCTAACCCGCAACCGGTGGCGGGGGGACCTGCAATGATCACGGTATTAAAACATACACCTTTTAGCCCTTCTGATTTACAAGCTATGGCTTAAGAGTTACCAGAACTAGAGGCAGGACCCAAACCCAGGATTTTGGAGTAAGATAGGACAATACATGGCTGTGGGCAGTTTGCATGCTTTTGATGTGTATACTCTAACTAGAGCTAAATGTCCCGAAACAGTCTGGATGAATCTGAGTGACAACCACAGGGACTCAGCATGGGCTACAGCAAGGTTTGAGTCTACCCAAGCAATGAGCGATGCTGTAGAACTTTTTAAAAGAGCTGTAATGCAAGCTCTTGGCATGGGATCTAGCCTGTTTTCTGTGTTCTCCGCTAGGGAATAAAGGAGAGAATGACCCTTTTGAGAGATACGTTGAGGAGAAATATAAACTGTATGCAGCTTATGGTAACCCAGGAAACAAACACAGTAGAAATAGCGGTGATTTCCTGAGTGCAGCAATCGTGGGCAGTCTTCCAGTCTTTAAAGACCAAGCTGAGGAAATTGGGTATAACCCAAGAGACTGTAACGACCTACTGGCGTGGGCTGCGCGCATAACCAAATGGCATACTACTAGGAACAAAGAGGGAAGCAGAGAGAGACTGAGATCACATGTTAGAAAGGGACACAAGCACACCTCCATGTCACCAGCACAACCATCCTGCACTAACCGTAAAAAGTCTGGGCATTATAAAGCAAACTGTTACATGAAAAGGGGGGTGGAAAACAGCTGCATAAGCTGTAATAAAATAGGACATTGGGCAAAGGACTGCCCCGAGCGGAAAGAGAGGAAAGATTCTTCAGTTAGGAAGCCCCAGATAGAAGATATGACAAGGGAGGTATTAGCCCGTTTAGTGAGATCGCTACAAGCTTTTCGGCCCCCATTGCAACAGGTGCTGATGATCTGTATAAATGACCATATCTTAAAGCGAGGGTAGGGGGCGTACCGTATAATATCCTGATAGATACGGGAGCATCTGTATTGATTACTAACATTCCCGGTTTGCCGCTCACACGTAAATCCCTTGATTTACGAGGTTTAGGGGGAACTCTAGTTAGAGTGCGTTTAACAAAACCAGTGCTTTTCAGGACGTAAAATCGATATTAGATGGGTAGACTGTATCACAGTACAACGCAAGTTGAAGAGACCATAATTAACATGAACATGCTGAACGAACTACGGTGCCAGCTGAATCTGGGGAGATTCCCCCTCTATGCAAATAATCTCTGATAAGAATAGTACTGTAATTCCTCTCATATCTGCTCCAAATAGCAGTTAGGCTGCCCTTTGTGCCCCTATAGCTGCCCCCTCCCCACTCCCTGGTCCCACAGAGGTGTGGGCAGTAAACAAACTTGACTGTGGACTCATGGAGGTACCCCCTGTTATTATCAATGGCAACCCGTCCCCTCCAACAAAACCCTACCCAATCAAACCTGAAGCTTTGGAGCCCATCAGAGAACACAATCAAGGAGTTAAGAAATAGAGGGATCACTGTTGAAGTGCAGTCAAAATGTACTTCTCCCATTTGGCCTGTTAAGAAGAGTGATCAGACGTGCCGTTTAACTGTAGATTACCACAACATTAATTCACATGCTGACAGGCTGACTCCAATTATGGCTGACCCAGAAATGATTCTCTCTGATATTCCAAGTGATCATTTGGTATTTTCTGCATTAGACATCAGTAATGGATTCTTTTCAATCCCAGTGCACCCAGATACGCAGTTCTGGTTTGCTTTTACATTTGAAGGCTAGCAGTTTACCTTTACTCGTTTTGAGTCAAGGTTATCATAACTAACCTACATTGTTTCATCAAGCCTTGTCACATGTATTGTCTAGACTTCCAAACCTGGAATCACATGTGGTGCAGTACGTTGATGACCTGCTTATCTCATCCCCAGACAGAAGCCATTTTCACATATGAACTCCGGACAAAGTGCAGAGAATCAGGTCCGGAAATTGGCTGGAATTGCCCTTTCAAACATGTAACACACAACAGGAGACTGTCTGTGACAGACGCGTTCTCAACTACAGGAAATACTCCGGTTTGGTTTAGGTGAGGGGCGGCGCCTGGGTAGAGCGTGCAGGAGGCAGGACATGACATAAAAAGTACGCTACAGAAATCGCAGTGGCTGTATTCGAAACCACCTACTGCATACTATGTACTGCGTACTACACAAGTATACTGTATACTGCATGCTATTTTTCAGTGTAGTACCCAGTATGCAACCATTGATAATTACATTTGTACTATGTTACATTGTCGCTTGAAATCATTGTGAGTTTAGAAACGTCCAGATTTCCTCGTGGCATTTTCCAGTTAGATGCCACTTGCATTCTCACGAGTGAAAAGTATTGCGGAGATCACCTAAAGTATTCGCGAGTTTAAGTATTTTCAGGTTTTTTCTTCTTCTTTACAATGTCTTACGTTTTGGTGGCACGGGTACATAATGTGGCACGGAGGAGGAGAAGGCGAACATAGCTATTGTACTTTTGAGTAGCCTATAACAAAAATCAGACGTAGCCATCCAAATGGTGCTACCGGTACACATAATTTATTATGAATTATACATTTATTATAACAAGAAGGTAAGTTTTTGTTGTTCGCTATGGAATGTTAGGTCACCAGTTCACCTATCTCACTATACCTATCACTATTACTTAGCTACAGGTTAGCTAGCTACTAACCAGATAATAAACTACTAACCAACGTAATTAATCATTGTAAGAGACAAGTTTTGGCAGTATAGCTATAGCTAACTATCTCTTTAATGATCATTGGACTCAAAATAGCATGTATTTGAACGTATCCGCAATGTCAACGAAACAGTGGGAAGCAATGTACAGGCACGCAGAAAAAAGTATGAGGCAGATGTTTGTATTCGTCCGGTTTCGCGCCAGTCACATGATAGAAAGACAGAAACGTCATCAACATGTCCACTCGCTTGCGGTGGATTCTCCAGAACGTTGCCTGCTCTATTCATACATGGGCTCGCTCATGCGTTCTCACATACAGCTCCTCCGGGTAAGGGCCAGATACGTTCCGGCGTCCAGTGCATATGTGAAAGGGGCTAGAGAGACATACAGGCAGGACCTTGAAGTGATTCTGAAACATTTGGCTGACAATGGTGTGAAGTGTAACCCAAGGAAAGCACAAATTGCAGAGGATGAGGTCATATATTTAGGCTTTGTGATTTTCCAAGGTAATAAGGCTAACCATTGATAGAATAAATTGTATTAAAGATTGCAATCGACCCAAAGCTGTTAGAGCAATAAGGAAAATACTTGGGTTGTTTTTGTCAACACTACATACCGAACTTCTAAAATCGTACAACCAATGAATGAGCTTTTGAAAGAAGCTGGGCATCCACATGATTTGTTAGATTGGTCCTCAGAATGTTAACAGGCATTTACAACCCTGAAGCAGAAGCTGTGCACGGCCCCTGGGTTGGGACTCCCTAGCCCCTCGCTCCCTTACACATTATATACTCATGTAAGTTCAGCCCACATGGCAGCAGAACTTACACAGAGACATGGTGATAGACAGAGGCCTGTGGCTTACTTCTCCACCAGACTAGATTTCGTGGCTCAAGCAATGCCGGAATGTTTGCAAGCCATTCAAGGAGCATCAGTTGCTTTGAATCAAGCTCTGCCACTAATAGCAGCTCAGGATGTTGACATTATTGTACCTCATGCTGTCCTTGCTATTTTGTCTGGAAAAAAAATCTTCTGAGGTTCACGTAGCTTGTTGGACACGATGAGAAACGAGTCTGCTAATGCCATCAGTACACCTAAAATGGACCACCTCTCTTAATCCCGCTACACTGTTTCCAAATCCAGATGAAGGATAGCCTCACATCTGTTATGTCGAACAAAATTCGGCTGACGTTTCACAGGTGAAAGAAACTCCTATAGATGGAGCACTGAACCTGTATGTAGGTGGCTCCTCTTTTTAGGTAGATGGAAAGAGACATACTGGTTGGGCAGTGTGTACACAGTCGGGTGAGGTAATAAGACATGGGCAACTGCCAAGCCAGTCTGCTCAGGTAGCTGAATCATATGCTCTAACCACAGCGCTTATGGCAGTTTCTGATAGAATTGAGAGGTTAGTTAAACTTAGTTAAGTGAAACTGTTGCAAGAATTAAGCATGCTCTCATCTCTACTCGGGAAGCTGCTGATGCCTTGGCTCAAAGGTACTGAACTTGCTGGGAGTAGCACCCCTTGAGGGTAGCTTTGGGTGGTAATATCTCAGAATATCTGGGGACTTAATATTGTTACCTTGGTTTTAGTTCTTTGTATGTACCATGAGCTACATAGTCGATCAATAATGTGTCGTATGATGTCACCTACTCCAACTTGAATAATTCTCTTTAAAACAGTAACATGAATAGAGCCTGAGTAGTGGTGGGTAGAATGTCTCCTCCCCCCAAAACAAAATGCAAGAATGATAGGTTTGAACCAGTTACATTCTATTTAAATTGCATTTTGTTTGAACTACATTTTGTACTTACATTCCCACACACACGCTCTGCATAGGCTTGAACCAGTTCCATTCTATTTAAATTGCATTTTGTTTTTACTACATTTTGTATTTACATTCTCACACACAATGGAATGGAATCTGCAATAGCCCTCTCACTGTTAAAGACAGCCGCCCACATATAGATTTCAAAGGGATGTCCCTGGTAGCTGACAAAATGGGTGTCCCCAGGACATCCAGGTGTGATATGCACTTCCCAATGGGAATGGTCACACCTGCCATTTGGTATACCGCGGACAAGGTACTTAAACCCTCACTTGTGGCCAGTATGTTGAGATTCGGTCGGAACGCATTGTTGCTGCTCCCACGCAAGTCTCCCTTTGCACATCTAAATAAATCTTTTCAACTGAAAAGTGGTCATCAGTGTGTTACTGCGCCAGTCCCGACTTGGTTCCACAAAGGGAGAAAATTCCGACCACAACAAAAAAGCTTTTACCACTAAAACAAGCATCATACTTCTTTCCTTCTTTGAAAATGCAACAAAAACAAGCTTCTTGAAAACAATTCTCCACACTGCTGATTGTATTTGTCACACAGTCCAAAGAAAGCACTGCTCCATGGCCTTAACATTATCATATGGCATGTGTGTTGAGAATGCAGTTTAAGAGAATAGCCCCCCACAAGCTAAAATGCATCTTAATGAGGAAAATGGACAAGCAAACAAATAAACACGACCCAGTGAAGTGTGTCAGCTGACCAGGTCACCTGGAGGATCTCTGCAAGCTCCTCATTGCCGTTGTCCATGGCAATGTCCAGTGCATTTTTGCAAAACTTGCTCTGCGCGTGGACGTCTGCACCGTACTTGATGAGGAGCTCCACGACATCACGGTGACCGTGCTCAGTGGCCCAGTGCAGCGCGGTCATCTTCAGCATGTCCTTGGCGTTGACGTCAGCTCCATGCTGGGGGACAAGGGATGGCTCAATGCACGCTTTGTTCACTCTGGCTCTTTCCGAACGGACAGACGGAAAACTCTTGTGGGTGGGGTGGGGGGATGATGAAAGTATCGCGGAGCATCCGCGGGCCAGGCAGGAACTAGACAATTTCCTTGCAAATGGCATTCCACTTAGTGCTCTCGAGTAGACGGCAATCAATGCACAAAACTGGCCAGATCAAAGTGGTGGGGCTCTGGTACATACAAGACCTTAGGTCTGCCTCCAGGGTGACAGTTCCCTGCAGCATTAACCTTTGCTTTTATTTTTGTAAATGAAAAATAAACAGCAATAAAGCAAGAAAACAAAGGTATTCCAAATGAGGGCAGCTACATGGACTTCCACTTTTCCTCCATCTTTTCACATGGCAACTGACACCTCCTGCACCCACTTGGAGAGTGCTTGTGCACGTCTGCCATTCCCTTGCCTGTGGCTGCTGGCTATTTCACACTACAACTCCCACAATGCATTACAGCAGCATCGTTGCCAACTGGTGGACTGCCATGCCTCTCAGGGATGGTGACTTTGCAACTCATTGGTTCCTAGCAGGTCAGCCTGAGGCACTATTGCAGTAGAAGCCTTAGGAACACTCATCAAAATAAGGTAGGGTGCCCCCGGAGGAATCCCAGAGGCCTGCCAGTAAGCCACACTTCTTTCACTTTGACAGAGCATGCTGTGCAGAAATCAGACCACTTCACCAGCAATTTTTCTGCTCAGTAACTTTACTGCATCTGGATTATCTATTTTTTTATTAGCACACTGGCTCAGTGGAACTGAATAAACTGGACATATGCATAGCAGCCACATCTTTGATTCTGTTGGGAGCCTTGAATTGACTCCCGTGGGAAGCACCCATTTAAAGGTAATGACAATAATAAGGCTGACAAAACTGCCATTAAAACTCTTTATTGCCTCTGATGGAATATTTGTCCTCTGCGGACAGTGGCATCCTACCTTTAGCAGCACTTCCACGATTCGGGCATGGCCCTCTGATGCCGCCATGTGAAGGGGGGTCCGGTCCACTTTGGTCCGTGCATCCCGGCTCACCCCCGCCCTCAGCAGGACTTCCGTGGTGGAATAATGCCCATACTGAGCGGACAGGTGCAGGGGTGAGGTGCCCAGCTACATAGAGCGGTCAAAGGTCACATGAAACAGAGGTTACTGACACCACCAACCACAACAATGTTGTCCACAAGTCCAAAAAGGTCACAGTGTGAATTAATGGGTACAAGTGTCTTATCCAATTTAGGACTAGAAATCAAGATGCTCCAATAACATGGTGGTGCATGTCACTTGTAGCTGGTGGTTTCCATGGATGTGGACAAGGCTTGGGCCTGGGCCATGCAACTCCAGTCCTGGAGGGCAGCTATACAGCAGATGGATGCAAAGATGGTTCAATTAAAACTGATTAGTTAAATCATTTGGTAAAACTGAATAAGGGCAGCCCTCTCGGACCAGGGTAGAGTAGCCCTGTAGTCACTGTTGTCCACCAGGACCAGCGTAGAGTAATCTGGTAGACACTGTGGCCCTTGAGTACCAGGGTTGGGTAATCCTGCCTTGGGTGCTAGGCTATACTAGGGGAAAGATGGCAGGGATAGGGGATTTGTGCTAAGGTTTCTGTGCATATTTATCAGATTTCAAGCTTCCTGACCTCATCCTCTAAAAAACACTTTTGACCAACCCAATTCCTGTGGGATCACAGTCATTGACATCATATGACCATATTATATAACAATCCCTACTTCATGGAGCATCAGGAAGTCTTCACTAGGGGTGAAACGTACTCTTATGAGCAACTTACATATCTTATAATTTATATGTGTTATCATTGGAGGTGATTGCCTTGTGTAAGGGTGCAACAGCAGTGTCCTTGCAGGGAAACTGAAAGGCAGCCTTTGAGTTACAAACCCTTATTGTTACTGCTACATCCCATTGTTGTCAACTGGACCAAACACTCCAGCAAGATCAGGGCAGATTGTTGCTCCACAGCATTTACCACAGCATTTACTGCATCTACTGTTTAATACACTGAGGCACATGTTTACCCACCCAGTCTGTAGTGAACGGTGCTCCATTGGCCATCAAAATCCGCACCTCATCGTCCTGCCCCGACCGAGCTGCCTCCAGCAGCTTCTTACCCATGTCCACAAGTGACATCTAGTGGTGAGAGGTTGAAATTAACACCTTTCCTGCAGATTACTGCCATTAATCTCTAAAATTAATACACTTGTGGTGCCATGAACAATCACAATTATATCATATCCCTACAGTGCAGAGTTTTTTTGTTCGGTTTATCTTCACCAGCTAGCTTTCATGTGAGCTCAGTCCAAAATTTCTGTAGGTGCTACTAGCAAAAATGTATAAGGGAGGGTTTTTAACCTTTTTGGGCAGACTGAGCCTATATAAAATAAAATGAAACATTAAATAAAAACACCCTACAGGTGTAAAAACACTACAGATACTCAGAATTTTTTTTTCTCCAGTGATTTCAGAATATCATATTAAATAGGCAGTGTGGTCAAAGTATTGCTTCCACAATTAAAAACACATTTGATAGATGTCTCAGGAATTTACCGCTGATAACTGGACAACCATATGGCAGTTTAATCTGACTCTACATGAAGAGTATAAATTCAGAATGCTAACATTGGGTAAAGCATTATTATTATTACTGGATGATCCGTTAGTTTCCTAATCACGGATCACTATAGATTAAAAGGGTTAATATACACACTGATGATGGTTTAACAGCTCTGTTCATTTCAGTGGTTATATTCCACAAAACCACTGTCAACTAATAGTTTGCTGGTAAGGTTTTTGGATATAAATGTTTTCTTTCATGGCTGTACATGTACAAACTACATGACACTGCCACACGACAACACATTTTCTAAACTGAAAAAGTAAGACTGACAGTAATTACCTAGACATGGTCATTACCAAATATGTTTACTTTTCATGTTTAAATACAGAAGCCTAATTAAATGGGCATGTCCATTGTGTACCAATTTATTACCACAAATATTTTTACTAAGAAAAATATCTTTTATCGATATACCTGAATGTGGCATTGCTGCATTCACAGTGATATACTGAGAACATGAATACCTGGGGTACAAATGCTGATTCATCTGCAACAGTGTATGCCTATGGCTTCACGGAGATGGTGTAAACGGTGACATCACGTATATATTAGAAAGAAAAGGCTAGATAGCGGCACCATCTCATCTTTACAGTGCATGATGCTACATAAAATAAGCGCTCGTGCTTATTTTCCATTACTGTTTAAACATAACCATTAATGACTAATGACTAAGATCACTGTGGTTTGACATACATACAGTGAATTGAAATCAAGGCATTTCATTTTATGAGAATAAATTATGAGCTACAATCGCAATCTGATGCTTTGGATTTTGGTTTATACTAATCCAAATTAAGTTAGAAGACTTAAAAGAAGGATTATAGCAGACATGATCAAATATGGTGAAACAAACACTAGAAACATTTGCATCTGTTGAATTTGCAAAGGTTCTGAATAACATTAAAGGACCACGTTAAAAAAACTAACTAATTGTTCGTAAATCTTTGTTTTACTAGACATGAAGCGGATTATTCTTTAGAATCTTATATAACATTCCAGCGAGTTACCATTAACGAGACAACGTAAGCAAAACATTGCGTACCCATGAACAAATTCAAACGTCTTTATTGCGGTAGACTGTTATGCAGCATAAAGATAAATTAGCACAATCAAGTACAGCATTGAAGTTGAAGAGTACATGCATGAAGCGCCACTTGAAATATCCTCAAACAAGACCATTTAGTAAGAATCGCTAATATACTGCAATATTATGGAAACCATACTGACATGTCTCCACGTTTACAGATTTCTTATTCATTACCATGGACATCACTGAAAAGGTACAAAAATTAAATAATAATAATAATAACACAATTACAAAAATGTAACTAGGTAGTTCGCGGCTAATAACGTATCCCAATAGCCATCTGCCTCCCTAGCCAGACAGCTAGCCAGTCATCTAGCTCAAAAATAAAGTGAACTGTTTCATTCTTTGCTGCAGCCAGATAAAATCGGCGATGACAATCAAAAGCCATCAACTGGCTACCTGCCTAGCATACTGGTGCTGTAACCTGGACTTTGCTAGCCAGTGTAGCTAGAGTACTCCTATTCGATACAAAAATAGTTTGATAACTACCTAACTCATATTTCAAATCACAAGAATACTGTGCAGCCTCTGTAGGATCTAGGTAGTTAGTTTTAAGAAAAAACAAAGAATAACAACCTGTACTTAAATAAATGCTGGAAACCCGGAGTGTTCATCCAGGCCACGGTGTTGTCCAGTGATCCTCGGCCACCATTTTCTTTGATCCCCACCCCCAAATACCTCTAGAATACTATAACCGGCGTCTACTCAGCAATTATATATTCTCTTAATCAATACATAAACCACACTTTATGTAGCAGGGTCCCCAGACGTTAACGCAATAAACAGGAAATTGGTCGTCTGATCGGGGTTCCGGGGGAAGTTGAATTATTTTTCAGCAGCAAATAGATCAACTTCCACATCCGGTGGGGCCACACAAAATACCCAGACACTGACCTGGAAAAGATTCCTTGTTGCCTGACATATTGTTAGCACGTCTTTCCAAGCCTTACCTTGCTTTTTCAATAACCAAAAGTGCAGTATTGTGGACAGCTGACGGCGGTTGCGAATCAGAGGGAATTTCTTACAATGCCGCCTATTCGACGCCAAATTTTTACTCAAAGGAAAGTCCCGTATTTCGCGCGGATGTGCACAATTTGGGGGTGTAACAATTTTCATTTTCGATAACAGAGCGAATTAATTTGGCTTTAGTTTATAGAAATAAGGCCATACTGTCATCTTCTATTTACTGGGTAAGTAGAACAGGGCAATACTATTCTCCAATACACAAGACGATTTGGACTATCAAGTGGTGCTGTGGATCGGATACGTTTCAAAATGAATACGTGTATGCGGAGTGATACAAAGGCCCACTGCGCAAGTACTGCAGCAGTCCCGCTCAGGCATGAGGACATGCATCAGGGTGTGTGCAGCGTGCTTCTCTTCTGCAAACTGTAAAAGATATCTGCTTAGAGATAACGTCTGTGCGTTCTCGCATTACTTACAAAAGTGCCTGACGTTCATTTACATATATTTTTTTAGCCAGCTACCTTACTCTGGCGAAAGTAACGATAACGTTAATGCAGTTACATCAGCTTGTTATGCATGAACATAATGTGACATTAGAGATAGAGATTCTGAAACATTTTACAAGTTAGTTTCAGACTTTGCTGTCTTCAGAAAGTGATCTCAGTTTGTTAATAAAGCTGGTCACCATGTTTTACGTCCGCCGCCCCCTGACGTAACTCACTTGCTAACATTAAGAGTGTTCTGGTAAACGGCTGTCCCAGAGAGCACAACAAAATGACTATACTACTTCGTAACGGTGAGGCATACTGTCACTTGTTTAGTGTTTCCATTAAAAAAAAAAAAAAATCACTGTCGGATATGTCTGGTTGCTACAACTGCTGACCTCGGTTCCTTGAAATTCTGATTGTTGTGCTGTTATCAAGCGAGTTAGCCTGAAGCTTAGAGCGACTTCATTCATCGATTGGCTAGCTAATGTCATTATTATAAGTAATGCGTTATATATACGCGTAATGTGTATATTCGAGAGAACTTATGTGGCGTTATTTCAATGTAGCTGGTTGTTTTCTTTTTAAATTTTTTTTCTACGAAAAACGGGTAACGTTAGACTACAACTTTATAGCAAGGCTTCTTGAAGGTATTGTATCCACCTAACCTACCAAGTCACTACTGTTTTGTAGTTAACAAGTTGTTTTCTCCCAGTTGCAAGATTTTACTTGCAAAGGATAACTGATGTCATTTTACATTTAGCTTGCAAGCTAGAGACAATTTGCAAAATCGTTCAATATGACACCTTTCAATGCAAAGCTACAGGTTTTATAGATGACTCCCTATCCACGGGCTAAAATGATGCGAAGGTCACCCTCAGCGTCTTTGGAAGTTTAATAAATAGTTAAGGATAGATATTCTGCTTGCACGATTAACTGCTGTAGCTAGTCTGCTAAATTGTATATTTCTAACATTACGCAAACAATGGCTTTTTAGCTCATTTGTAATCCACAAGAAAATGCATGTCTAAGGTATGCGGTGTGTGTTCGGGAGTTTAATATATACTATATATTATACCTTGATGATTTTGCAGTTAAGTCGACACAGAAAATGAGCGCGTGAAGAGCATTCGCCTGGCATGCTTTAGCCCAACACACTTGCAAACATGCCAGCAGTAACAGATGGAGAGATGTATCTCTCAACATCTCTGGGTGACCTCAACAAGAAAGCCGAAATTAAACCTGATAAAACAAGCACGAGAAGGTATGCCATAGACTGTGAGAAAGGGTGTATCTGCTCGTGTCGTTTCACACATCTAGCATCTGTAGGCCAGGGTTGGCGTTTTCCTACTATTGCGCCAGTAAATCTATTGATAGGGCAATAGCAGTGAATGATGCTGTGAAAAGATACAGGCGTTTCGAATTTGAATTTGTATTTTAATGACGCGAACAAACTCTGTTCAACATGTGACTTTTGTGACAAGTGACTTTTTGCAACAACATTAATTTAGATTAGCTTTCTGTGTTCTGTAATTTAGATGCAAGAAAGTCATGGTAAATTTAGTTTATATTGATAATGTACAATAATCTCCTATTGGGAATTTGTATTGGGAATTTCAGGTTTGGGAGTAATGTAACATTGTGTGACTGTATTGGACCTCAGCTATGTACAGAGTGCCTGTAAAATCCTGAAGACTGCAGAGGAGAATCACCTTGATGGACATGAGGAAAAGGCCTACGTTCTATACATGAAATACCTGACTGTCTATGACATCATCAAAAAGAGACCTGATTTTAAGCAACAACAGGTACATCCTGTAATTCATTAGAGTGACTCTGTTGGAATTAGCTATTACTATTTGTGGTTGAAAGTTTTTAAAGATGTAGTGCATTGTGTTTTGAACATTCCCCCTAAAGATTATCATTTTGAAAACTGGTCTGTGTTAGCAATTTAACCTATATGCTGACAGGGGTGACTGAAATTTATTTATGGTGTACTGTTAACATTTCTAATAAGTGCAAATGCAAACAAGACTATTTCTTGCAAAGCTATCAGAACACAACTTTCCGTAGTCTTGTGTTTCAAGACTGCTAGGTGCAATATTCTTAAATGAAAATTGGTATTTACTTTTGTTTTAATGAATTGTAAAATGGCCAATAAGCTTTTCAATTGTCTCTTTCCAAAGGAATTTTTTCTGTCCATGCTTGGGCCAGCCAGCTTCAGAAAAGCCATTGAGGAAGCCGAAAGACTATCTGAGAGCCTCAAGCTCAGGTTTGTCAAATACTGTCCTTTTCAGCCATACATATACATATCTAGGGATATTGACTAAAGTGCATGATACAAACTGCAGCAAATTTAGTCTGCCATTCATGAGGGCATAAGCTCAGTTGCATAAGCATCCACCATCCTCACTGTATGCTAATAGAGGCTATGCATGTGATGTCACAGTAGGCGTAGTCACTGCAGGTTACACCCACTGAGTGGCAAAAAGACTACTGAGTGGCAGCGTTGGCGTTCACCTTGAATGCCGCAAAAACACAAAAAAAACACATCTAAAATGGGAAAGCTGTTGTGCAATTGACTGTACAAATAGATTCAGCAAGAAATCTGAGCTATCTTTTTACAGACTGCCGAAAGCTAAAGATAAGAGAAGCAAATGGATCGCTGCGATTCACAGAAATGACTGGAATCCAGGCACTGAAACGTGTAGCTTACAGCTTTCCAAAAAAAGTTGCAAATAAAATAAAAAGATTTGTACAAACCTGTCCACATGCAACCAGAATATCCATTGGTGTCCTCGTCACTTTAATTTTGCCAACAAATCCCGCCTTGAAGTACGACCAAGCATCAAGGCTTTATACGCCCATTATAAGGAAAAGGCTTAACGTGGCTTAATGTTCCAAAATAGTGTCTACTGATCACCAAATTTGTCTGACATCTCACATGTCATAAACACTATCTTTTATCAAAAAAGCAAAACTAAAATCCAAGGAATATGGTAATTAGGCTGATGTTACGTTAAGCGCTGTCCTCAGTTTTGCTTTTTTGTTAATTGATCGCTGTTTGGAAAATTAAGCTACGAAGTGCTTTCCTTATAATGGGCGTCAATGGAGAGTTTTGCTTTTTTGATAGGAGGTAGTGTTTATAACATGTGAGATGTCCAAGAGAAATTTGGTGATCATTGATTGCTGTTTTGGAACATTAAGCCAAGTTAAGCGCTTTAGAATGTCCCGGCTTTTGTATGCCTTCAGGCTTTGCTTTGCGTATTTCTCCGGCGTCGAAATCATGTACATATAGATATCAGGAAACCCGATTCTTGGCCACATGTAAATGTTCATGGACCACTGGTTCTTTGGTAAGTTGTAAGGTTCACTGTCGAGGCCAGCTGGCTTTAATTTAAGCAGATAATCGTTTGTTTTACTCCCAGTTTCGCAGTTTCCCCTACTAAAGGCAGCCATGTTGCAGGATGTTTTGCCACTCAGTCTGACTGAGGAGGTGTATTTCGGCGGGAAAGTGACATCAGTGCATACCCTCTATTCGCATTGGTACTGAAGAGAGTGTTTTAAACTGTAATGGGATACAGTGAAACTGAGGGGGCAGTTTCACCCATGCACTGAGTTCAGGAGAAGGTTGCTGTCACAGTGATGTGTTGGTTAGAAGACAGCAGTCAGGTTTCCAGTTCCAGAGTTTTATTGAGGGGTTGTAGGTTTGTGTGGTTGGCAGTGTGTTTGTATTTGCATGTGAGAGAGAGGCCACCTCACAGAGAGTGTTTGTGTGTGCATGTGTGGTTTCCTGCAAGGGAATGAGCAGGAATAAGGAATTAGGTCAGTTACAGTCACAGATGTGAATAATTCCCACTGCATTAAATACCACAACTGAATGGATATTTCAGTGGAATGGGAGCCCACCACACAAGCCGTCTGCATGCTTCTCTCACAGCTGCATTACACACAGTCTGGCTGTGAGGTAGTAGCGGCTAAGTTGCTTACTGATTAAGGGGCCACCACATTACACCACTGCGCATGCACGACAAGCCTAACAATGAGATGTGGTTCTGTCCGCGACCGTGGGAGGTCTTACGTGTGTGATGTTCTGATTACACTGCACTGCATGCATGTAGAGAAATCGATGATGCTAGCTAGCTGGACTAACGGTAGAGTATATTGTTTAGTCTGATATTTGCCCTGCAATGGTGTAGTCTACATTAAAACCAATGTGCAATGCTAACGCATTGTTTTCCAACAAGTAAACACCTCATTTTGGTACAAATTACTGACAAACACAATCTTAATTACAGTGCATACATAACATGCATTCAACAAGAATACATCTCAACCCCTTTTCCCTACAGACAATTGTAACATAACCAGTTTTACAGAAGACAAGGCACTTACATTGGCATGGACGCACACAGCAACACAACAATCTGTCCCCAAGAGTTTGGTGTCATCCAAGGACAAACAAAAGGATGAGGCTCTTTTTAACAGCTGCTCCCAAGTTTCTGTGGAAATATTAACATTCCAAAGGGCCACATCCCGCACGTTGAAGGCCCTCCATCATGCCATGTCACATGGCAGAGGGCAGTCCATGTCTGGTGAGTTGGAGGGTTGCAGGCGAGCAGGATGTAGGTCTCTCGTCCTCGGGACCACTGGCTTAGCTCGCCACCGCTGACATTTCACGCCACTGTGTTGGTGATGTTGACTGGACCCCCTTCCTCGCAGAGTCCAGGACATACGATCAGGTCTGAAGCCAGCAAACTTGGGTGACAGGGTTGTCAGGCAGCTGCTGAAGGGCACTGGCTTGCCTGCTTCCAAACCAGTGAGCTCTTCTGTAAAGCTGCCCCGCTGAGCTTTCTTGAAAAGCTGGGCTTCTGCCTCCGGGTAATCAGTTGCCGAGGGTTCACCAACCTGATCAGCCACCCTCTGAAGGTGAGAGAAGAGCTTGTGTTCCCTGACACTAGCTCACAGAACCTGGGCTCCCGCAGCTTAGCGGCATCCTCCTCTTCTGCTCCAGCTGGTCTGGCAGACCTCTTATCAGCTCTTTGGTGGAGGAGCACCGGACACTGGCCCCCTTGGTTGAGTTCAGCCAACTCCAACCAGGACTTGCCACAGATAGTCTCCATTCAAGGTTTGCTGACTGAGGTCAGCAGACACTGTGGAGCCAAGGTCCGGTGCCAAAGGTGCTGTGCTGGCCCTTGAAGGGTCCAGCCCAACCGGGTCTTAATGGCTGCTTGGCCACCTGGTGGGCCCAGGCACACTGGTTTCATGGGGGTGATCAGGTGAGTGTAAACAGCCCCAATCAGCAGGAATGGGCGCACATGGTTGAGGGAGGGCAGTGGGAGACCTTGGAGGTGCGCATACCTTTTCTGGAGGCTTGCCACTGGATGGGAATGTTCTGACAATGTAAGGTGGTCAGCGGTGAAGGTCTGCTTTGGCCTGGATGCGGAAGAGATCTGGAATGACATGGCCACCCTGTGGAGGATATTAACCTCATGCCGGATTGTGCGGAGGGCCAGATCCTCTGCATTGATCTGCAGGTGGAGCTGTTGAGCTGCGGCTGACAGGAGGATTGTCCGCCGGGAGCCATTGTCAAGCACTGCATACTCCTCCATGGACCGACCCTTGTGATGCAGAGTAACTTTGATGATGTTGAGCATCACAGGGCTGTAGCCGCTTGGTTGGTCCAAGTGTGGAGATGATGGCTGAACTCACTGGGCATGTCTTCTCTCCAGGCCTCCGTACCTGCAGGTGTTTGTCATTACAGGTGCTGCAGGGCTTCTTTAGAGTGCACTGCGCAGCCTGATGAGCATGAGCACACCGCCAGCTCCCCTGTTCTCCTTGATCCAGGCTACCTCTTTATCCCTGGAGAGCTGCTGGAAGGCTGCACACTTGCTGAGGTAGTGCTCTGCATTGTCGCAGTAGGGGCAGTAGGCCTTCCTCCTCCCCCATGGTTTCCCAGCTGGCACCACTGTTGGTACTAGCTTCTGTGGTGCAATGCTGGTGGCGTGGTCAGCTCTGTGCAGGATAGTGGCACCACGGCTGGTGGTCTTTGGTGCAGGTCGCTCCTTCTGTCCAACTGTGGGGCACTCTCGGCTGGCAACAAACGTCTACCTGGAGCCCAGTTGCAATGTCCAGCAGGGTATACAGGTCTGAGTTGGGTTATGTACCTCTTGCACCTGCATAAGTGATTTGTTGGGAGCTTCTCCTAGAGGCACTCCACGTGCGAACCACAGGATAACTCAGCATGTCCCTGTCACCCCAGAGTCTGAAGGAGTCCTACCAGGGCGTGGATGGAGAAGGCAAAGTCATCAATGGCCACCCATCCCCTGGACAAATAGGAGGTAAGGATGCCAGCTGGCAGGGTTGTCCATAACGGTCATCCAGTGCCTTCTCTGCCTGTGTGAAAGGATCAGGGGCCTTGGAGAAGATGAGCGCCAGCTACCACGCCTGGTTGACTTTCAAGTGTTCAAGGAGCACGTGATACTTATGCCACCCTTACAACGAACGAGATTTGTTTCAAGAAACAAATTTCCAATGTCGGAATAAAATCTTGATAAAATCAAGCGCTCCTGTGACCTTGATCGTTTGGTGTAAGGTGGTAATCCGAGGTTTTTTAAATCAGTCTTTTTCTCATCTTGACGTTCCAATAAAATCAACTGTGTTTAATATTAATCATAAGTTTATAGTCATGGTTTATAGTGATGCAAATAGTGATGTGGACATTGTCAACAACCAATAGGTGAGCTCTCTCAGCACCAAACAGGAAACAGCAAAGCATGATGATTTCTTATGTGAATTAGTCTATGGTATGTTTGTGAATTTATCTTGCATATAGCTTGCATGAGTCTCGTTATAAAATGGTGAGCACTGTTTATGCAGTGCATTTATGTTAATTAAGCAGAGTAGGGGTGCAATGAATAATCAATGTAGTCGACTAAAATCGATGAACAAATTAGTTGCCAACAAATTTAATTGTCAATTAGTTGGTGACGTCATTGCGTGTGTTTTCAATGCTGACTCGGAATGCTCAGACATGTAGACTAAAAAGCTACGTTGCTTTACTGGAATAAACAATAGAGGTGGCAACACCTTCACGACCAAAGACCTCAAAAGTGTGGCAGCATTTCACTCATGTAACTTGTTTTTTATGCTATGTAGCGCGTTACATTACATGGTTCATTATGTTTTCATTAGCGATATTAAGCTTCTCATGGTTTTCAGTTAACATTTGCTATATTTTTTAATATTAAATCACTGTTTCCTCAAAGCTAAAATTAGCTGGAATTTTTCCAATCTAGTTTTCTAATCGCACTGGTTTTAGCATAACGGCGCTAAACGGCTAATCACACCAGTGTGACCGTACACACGAAGGTTAACTCTGCCAAGAAGGTTGTGAACTGCAACATTTGCAGACCTGACCGTGCCTGGCATGGGAACACATCAGTTATGCTCCAGTATCTGAAGAGGTGGCACATTGGCACTTTGGATGATGAAGACTCGTCTCGTTAAGTTAGTTAGCCAGCTAGCTAACATTAACATTAACATTAGCTGTAACGTGTTCTATTGTGAAATACATATTCTCTTGATCAATGAATTATTAATGACGTTGAACATACAATGTAGCAAATATTAAGCTATTATTCACAACAATCCTGTTCACATTCCAAATGTGCCCTAACTTCACAATGTTAAACCAGAGCCCGTCTGCTGTTTAGAAATTCCCTGCTTAAACGTTGCATCGTTGTCATGTTGACGTTTCTGGCTGGAGATAGTGTTGCTGCCGAGTGCACAAGTTGAGAGAACACCGGAAAATTTGATACTTTCTAAAAATCGCGAAATATTTCGACAACTCGTGTCGATGTGTGCGTGCCCAATGTGGGTTGCATTCGAAATAATTCGAATGAGTTATGGGTTTGTTGGATCTTGTAATGCTACCATGGATGGCTTTCTTCAAAGGAAGCAGACTTGTACTTCCCAGCAAGCAACTGCCCTCACTGAATTAGTTCTAGTAACCATTCATTAAAAGACGTATTTTTGAATGAAGTTCTCATCTTTATTGTCTTTATTGTTAGTTAGCATATGCCTAAAACAACCTCAAGCTAAATTTAAAAGTCTGTAGATAAATGAGAGCCATTGAGTAATTGTGCGATTCATAATCCGAATAGTCAATTATTCGTTTCAGTAATCGATAGATTGTTCGACTATCAAAATAGTCATTAGTTGCAGCCCTAAATCAGAGCATGTTCTAAGTCATTACGGTGTGCATATAACATATTCAACTATTTTGTATAACATTATATATAGTAATGTGAAATATTCATACTTATATGTTACGTTATAAATATGTATGTTATAAATGTGTGAATGGTGATTAAGTATGCATATAGTGGTGATATGCAATATGTCTTTGGGCTCTGCAAGGGTATTTTCTAAATCTAATATACTGTAATAGTATATTTTTGTATTTTATTTTGTACATGATATGTAACTGTGTAGCTATCGAGATACAGATTTGTGACCTCACCCTCTTCACTTCTGATGAGGCATACGGAGCTGAAACCTGTGATGCTGACTGTGTGTACTTGTATTTTAGCTTTGAGCAGCCTTTCGCAGAGAGCATACAGGGTTGCAACCTGTAATGCTGGACTGTGCCAATAATATCAAGGACCATGATGGGAAATAACCTCAAAAGGAATCTAGTTGCAGTCTTGCAAATAGTGACCCTGCAAGATCTCCTTTGCAAAATCATAGTCTGTGACTAAAAACTCTGTGACTAATGGCATATTGTCTTTAGATGTGAGAGGATGTCAGACTTTAGTCTTTTAAAAGTCTTTAGAGTCTTGTCAAAGTCTTCTAGTGTATGGTTAGCATTATACTGCTTGGTCTCTTCAGGATCAAGCAGGTTGTCGAGGGCCATCTGCAGCATGGTGTACTCAGTCTCATCCTCTTTGGTCAAGTCTAGAAAGGTTGGACCTTTCACCCTCCTGTAGGACCGTCTTCACACTGCAGTGGGTGCTGTCCCTGCTATCTGTGGCAGAGCCATTGTTACAGTTCCTGGGTGCTGCGGTGGCCAGTGGTAGGGAAGGGTGGTAACAGGTTGTGAGTAGGGCATCAGGTATGAAGGCACGCCCCTCACTGGTCCCTGTGGCAGACACTGAACGGGCTTGGCTGAGGCTGGGGCTGTGGTAGGCTGTACGGCAGCTGAGGAATCTGGCCCTGTGGGTGCTCCTGCAGAGGTGGCAAGGAGTGCTACCTTGGAGGGGCTGGTTACCATGGCAAAGCATGGCTGTGAGCAGCCCAGTCGGTTGAGGTGCCCTTCTGCCCTGGTGGCAGGTGGTACAGGGCAGTGGAGATGGATGCCGAGGAGTGGCTGACTCGTGGCGGTGTCAGGGGCAATGGTGGCAGCTGCATCCAATGTCAGTTCCTGGACGATGGCTGGGTTAACTCCTGGCTGCTCAGGCTGGGTGCAGGCTGTCTGGGATGATGGCCGTCTTGAACTGCAGCAAAAGGACCTGGCGTTGCAGGGATTAGAGGTGGCAGAGCATTGCAGCATGCAAGTTAAGGAGAAGGTTGCTGTAGTCGTGGTGTGTCGGTCAGAACACAGGAGTCAGGGTTCCAGTTCGAGAGTTTTATTGAGGTTTATGTGGTTGGCAGTGTGTGTATGTATGTGTGTGTGTGTGAGAGAGAAAGCCCATCTCACAGAGAGTGTGTGTGTGTGTGTGTATGTGTGTGGTTTCCTGCAAGGCAATGAGCAGGAACAAGGAATTAGGGAACCTGTGCAGTACAGTCATGGATGTGAACAATTCTGACTGCATTTAATACCATAAATAAATGGATATCTCAGTGGGATGGGAGCACTCCACATGAACACAGACGTAACTTAACTAAACATACAGCCTCTTTACAGCTATATGTTCACAAATTTCCTTTGCATGCAATTGGTACACTACTCTTGGTTAAGCAACACAGCGCTTCTCTCACTGCCTCAGTATACGCAATCCGGTTGCGAGCTAATAGCAGCTAGGTTGCCTACTGCTTAAGAGGCCACCACCTTACACTAATCATTTAGTCTGCTGTTTGCTCTGTAGAATCGGAATCAGAATCAGATTTATTGGCCAAGTATGTTAGCACACACAAGGAATTTGGTTCCGGCTGTTAGTGTCTCTCAGCAGTAGTGACAATATACAGAATAGATAGAGACAATATACAGAGGCAATGTACATCTTATTTACAGACAAAAAATACACAATATACAAGCAATACACAGATAATATAAAATACAAAAAATATACATAAAGCGCAAGTGTGTGGTGGTGGTGCAAGCAACAATAATGGCATAGCAGATGATACTGCTCAGCTATTTATGAGGGCGATGGCATGAGGAAAGACACTCAGGATGTCTGGTAGTTTTGGTATACAGGGTTCTGTAGCGCCTGCCGGAGGGGAGCAGTTGAAAAAGGTTATGTCCAGGGTGTGGAATCTGTAATGATTTTCCCTGCCAGTTTCCTGGTTCTTGAAGAGTTCAAGTCCTGGAGGATGGGCAGGGGATTACCAATGATTTTTTTTCCTGTGGCAAACCATACGTCTTCAGTTGCTGCAGAAAGTACATCCTTTGCTGGGCCTTTTTGAGGATGGAGTTGATGTTGGTCTCCCACTTCAGGTCTTGGGAAATGGTAGTTCTGAGAAACTTGAAGGTCTCCACAGTTGACACAGGGCTGTTGGATATTGTGAGGGAGGGAGCAGTGCTGAGGGGTGTCTCCTAAAGTCCACTGTCATCTTCACAGTCTTGAGCGTGTTCAGCTCCAAGTTGTTCTGACTGCACCACAGCACCAGCCGTTCAACCTATTGCCAATATGCAGTGGTGTAGTCTACTTTAAAAACAATGTGCGATGCTAACACATTGTTTTCCCACAAATAAAGACTTCATTTTGGTACAAATAACAAAGACAGTCTTTATTACAGTACACACAGAACATACATTCAACAAGGATGCATCTCAACCCCCTTTCTCTATCGACAGTTGTAACATAATCATAAGGCAAGACAGTTACTTTGGCATAGACTCACACAGCAACACAATCTGTCCCCAAGGGTTTAGTCTCCCCAGTTCTTCACTCCACAGCAATTGGTGCAGAACTGAGGTGTGGAAGGTCACCACAACTTCTGTATTGTCCAAAATCCTTGGCCCTGTTGGGGTTCCTTTTGGTGGCAAATGGTGACCTGGGGGCTGTCTTTGGGGCATGCCTGTGCCTTGTGTTACCTGTGGGGGTCCTGCTGATAAGGGGCAGCAACAGAACAGGTCAGGGCAGGTTTGAATTGGTCCTTAAACAAAGGTGGGGGTGGTATGCATAAATAAAGACAAAGGGATGTGGCCCCTTTTAACATGCAGTGTTACCCAACTCCAGGCTCCCAAGGGCCACAGGCCTGCAGGTTTTCAAATGAATAATATTGCATAAACTGGGGGGAAGGCTGTGCTAGTTGATTAAGTTCTTCTCTGGAACAGAGCACATTGATGCAGCATCGTTCCTCTAGAAACAGACCTGATTAGCCCTATGGTGTTGTGTTATGATATGACCACCAAGCCACATGTACAGGTATGAGGAAGCGGAGGTGCGCAAGAACCTGGAAGAGAGGGACAGGCAAGAGGAAAAGAAGAGGAAGGAGGAGAAATCAGAGAAAGATGCGGGGAGGGGAAATTTGAAAGAGTCAGCAGAGGCCAAGAGAGGGAGCAACAAGGTACTGCAAGGTCATCTAAGGACTAACTGATATTACAGGCCTGTGGCGGTACATAAAGGCTTGCATGAGCTGTATGAGAAAATTTTGTGGTTCCTGGAGAGACAGTAAACTGCTTATTAAGAAACAAGCAAATCACAGAATCTGTAAATCAGAACATAACTGTGAAAGGTTTAATTTTCTTCTCATTAGTTGAAAATGATTAATAGAGATGTGAAATTTCAGAGTTTTTATTGGATAAGAACTAAATCATAAAATTGTCTTGAATTATTCATACCCTTACTTGTGCTTGTTAATTATTGAATAGACAGAGGCAGGCAATCTTAGATGGTGTTCCATGTGTTCCTGTTTATGATATCCTGACATATCTGTTTTTATTTACAGCACAGTATGCTATTATTTTTGCTTTGACAGTGAACCTGAGAGGTAGTTCAAGGTTGCTGTTCACCACCTGTAAAATAATATGAATAACCTAAGTTACATGTTTTATCCTGATTTCTTCTGCTTTAGATAAGAAGGGAAAAGAAGGGCTTGAAGAATGAGACCATAAAAGGTAAGTATGTTCCATAATTTTGGGCAGAGTGCAGAAACACAATCACAACACATCCAGCACTGCAGGATAACTAAATGCAGAAGAAAATATTTTGCAAAAATTATAATGTTGTAATCTCATTTAAAAATAATGTTTGCATGCATAGTCTGACAGGTTGGTGAAAAATGTGTTTTTTGTAGTAAATCATGTAAACAGTTTTGGTGACGCTAATACAGTTAGCGTCAGTCCAACACACAAGGCAGGCAAACAGCTGGATCTGGTCTTCCTCAGGAACCTCTCCACCTCAGGTCTAAAATTTACCCCCTGCAACTCTCTGAACACTACTTCTTCTTTTCTCTATCTCCTCCTCCACAACCCGCTCTTGTGCCTACCTCTGTCACCTCTCACCGTAATATACACAACCTGTCACCTTTGTTAGGTTCTACTTTGTGGAATGAGCAGTGTGATGAAGGAGAAAAGACGGGTCTTGCAGAGACGAGGTTTATTCCCCAGGAGCCAAAGTTACATACGCAATCAGGGTCTGAACTAAGACTGCCTAGGCTCAGATGAGCACTCACAAAAATACCTAGGTGCGATTAGGATCTTGTTCCAGTATGGTGGTGACACCTTGCCAGTTCCCACAGACTATTTGGTGTCGCCTGCCTTGGTATGGTAACGGAACTTTGTCCTAGGTCAGTTCACACAGATGGTTTGGTGTCATCTGCCTCGGTATGGTAATGGCACTTTACGCGAAGATAGTTCCTGTGGGCAGTTGGGTGTGATCCGCCCTGATTTGGTAATGATGCTGCTCTAGGACAGTTCCTATGAGTAATTGGGTGTGAGCAAGACAGATTGTCTGGCCCTGATTAGGTTTAACATGATTTGGGATAATAGGTAAATGAGTAATGAATGAAGACAAAAAAATAATAAAAGGTAAAAAACAACATAAGAAAATAATGAAAGTATAGGTCAATAACAAAAGGATGAATCCATAGGTGCGAAGAACTAGAACATAGAAACAGATGGAAGTAAGGATCTTATCACCTTCAACCTTCTTGTCCCCTTGACGCTCCAAACTGTCTTCTGACTCCGCTGCATCCACCCTTTTCTCTTCTCTGTCATCCCTTGATTCTCTCTGTCCTCTTACTTCCAGGCCTGTTTGACTCACTCCGCCATGTCCTTGGTTAACTGATGCACTCCATGAGAACAGGACAAAGCTTTGTGCTGCACTCCTCTCTGCCTTTTCTGCGAGTGTGACATCAGCTAAGGCTTCCTTTTATGAATCTAAAATTCAAAGCTCTCTTTCTAATCCAGACTATTTTCTACCTTGTCTCCTCAATCCTCATCACCTCCGCCCCCCTCTGATCTCTCTGTGGATGACTTCACGGATCATTTTGTCCTTAAAATTGTACACATTCCTAACTTCCTCCAATCTCCACAGCCCTCATCTCTCACCTCTGTCTCTTTCTCCTCCCTCCCACTTGTCACCCCTCCCCTCTCTAAACTCTCCCCTGTTTCAGATGCAGATGTTGCCCGCCTCCTTACATGACATTGATTAACTACCTTTGCTCCAGATCCCATTCCCTCACCTCTCCTGCACACTATCACTCCCAGTCTTCTTCCATTCATCACGAGTCTAATGAATCAGTCACTCTCCATGGGCAGTGTACCAGCAGTCTTCAAGGAGGCACAAGTCACACCTCTGCTGAAGAAAAGGACTCTGGACCCATCTGCTGTCCAGAACTATCAACTGGTCTCTCTCCTTCCCTTTCTGTCTAAAACGCTTGAATGAGCTGTGACTAACCAGCTATCCTCCTTTCTCTCCCGGAACAACTTTCTCAATCCTTTTCAGTCTGCTTTCAGGGCTGGTCATTCCACAAAGACTGCCATATTCTCCATTATAGAGGCTTTTCAAACAGCCAGAGCTTTCTCCTACCCCTCAGTCTTGATTCTTTTAGGCCTTTCTGCAGCCTTTGACACAGTGGACCACACACTACTTCTATCTGCCCTGGCTATGTTGGGGATTACTGACACCGCTCTCCTTTGGGTTAAATCCTACCTTTCTGCATGCTCCTTCAGGGTGTCCTGGAAAGGTGGGTTGTCCAGATCCCAACGCCTGTCTACGGGTGTCCCTCAAGGTTTTGTACTCGGCCCCCTCCTCTTCTTCCTTTACATGGAATCTCTTGCCTCTTCTTGTCTTCTCCTCACACAGTTTTTCATATCATTTCTATGCCGACCACATAGAACTCTTCTTGTCATTTCTGCCGTCTGACACACAGGTTTCTGCACACATCTCAGCTTGCCTGAAAGACATTTCACAGTGAATGGTGGACCAACGCCTGAAGCTGAACCTGGCTAAAACTGAGATGCTTTTCTTCCCATCCAAGTCCTCCTCGTTTCAAGAGCTCTCCCTCAGTCTAGACTTTATAAGCCATACAACCAATAGCACTGTCAATACTCTTGGTGTAATGCTTGATAGCCAGCTGTCCTTCTCCTCTCAGGTGAAAGCGGTGAGTCGGACTTGCAGATTCTTCCCCTATAGCATCCAAAGGATCCGCCCCTATTTCACTACATATTCAACACAGCTCTTAGTTCAGGACCTGGTCCTCTCACACCTGGAGTGCAACTCCCTCTTTGCTTGCTTTCCTGCATGTGCAATCAAACCTCTACAACTAATCCAAAATGCAGTTGCACAACTTGTCTACAATCTTCGTAAACATAACAAAGTTACTCCCTTCCTCATCTCACTTCACTAACTTCCTGCTATTGCTTGCAGCAAGTTCAAAACCTTGGTGCTGGCACACAGGAAAGTTAATGGGACAGTCCCTCTCATCCCTCTTCAAACCCTATGTTCCTTGAAGATTGCTGCCCTCTGCATCCACAGGGCAACTGACTGTCCCAACCCAGCAGGGTCACTCTTCTCAGTCACGATCCCTGTCTGTACTGGTCCCTCAGTGGTAGAATGAACTCCCCATGGGGGTTAGGACAGCGGAATTATTGGCCATCTTCCGATGCAGACCGAAGCCCCACCTCTTCAGACTGTATCTCGGTTCCACTTCTATCCCCACCCCCTAATACCTGCTACTTCTTGCATTTCATGTGTAGTATTATGATGTATTATGAATTTGTGTTCTAGGTACTGCTGGTTTGTAGTATATTTGGCTTTTGTCATAGTGCACAGCAGGGCTTGAATAGTGTTATGCTCACACCCACTGGTCTGAGAGTGTTGTGAGCCTGGTCTTGACATTGTTGCTCATTTAAATTGAATGGATACACTTATGTTCTATTGGGATGGAAATTGCTCTGGATAAGAGCATCTGCTAAATGCATGTAATGTAATCATAACTGTGGACAAAATTAAACTGGAAATGTAAATTCAATTCAGTTCAATTCAGTTTTATTTATATAGCGCTTTTTACAACATGAGTTGTCACAAAGCAGCTTTACATTGGTATTCCAGGCCTGATATCCCCTCAGAGCAAGCCAAAGGCGACAGTGGCAAGGAAAAACTCCCTGACTAATAGGAAGAAGCCTTGAGCAGAACCCGGGTCAGAGGGGGAGGCCATCTGCTTCTGGCGAGTACTGGGTGGGGAGACCCTTAATTTTGACTGGAAGGATGCACTAAGCAACTGTGCTGGTACTTCACAGTGACCTGCTTTGGGTAGCTGGGTATGAAATGGAGAAAGGGCATGTGTGTTAGCACATCCTCTATGTACAGCTGTCACCCCGCTGGGTCGAGTCACAACTGAAACGCTCTTCTGGATGATGAGGGAGCAGAGCATCAGTGTTATTGTCATGGATGCCAGAAGCATGCAGGATTTCCAGGAGTCTCAAATCCAGGTCCCTTCTCAGAGCTGCATCAGCGTTCCTGAGGAGATCATCAGTCCAGGGTAGGAGGGAGCATGGTGGGGGTTGCCTGGGTATATTGGTAAGATGGATAGTGGGGGGGGGGGGGGGGGGGTGGAATGCAAAAGAAGAAGGGAATCTTAAGGTATTTGAAGATCCATGTAATATCTGCATATAACTAGGTGTGTATGTGTTAACATTAACACACTCGTTAAACACTTGTTTTATTTTCAAAGCTCATAAACTGAGCAGTGTTGTGTTTTCTCTGGGTTTCTTCTTTCTGAAGAAACCAAGCCATTGTGTACATTTACATTTACATTTATTCCTTTAGCAGACGCTTTTATCCAAAGCGACTTACATAGGTTACAGTTCTTTACAATGTTATCCATTTATACAGCTGGATATTTACTGAGGCAATTGTAGGTTAAGTACCTTGCCCAAGGGTACAGCAGCAGTGTCCCAGCGGGGATCAAACCGGCAACCTTTCGGTTACGAGTCCTGCTCCTTAACCACTATGCTACACTGCAACCCAGAGGGATAAAGAGCACTGTATCATGTAGCTATAAGGCAGACCAGGGTGAATAAGAGAGGCAGAGTGATTGTCAGAATGGTTAAACAATGCTGTGGGTGCCACCTTCACAGCATACATACACATAAAAGGTCACACTGAATCCAACAGCAGTATGCTTTGCTGTGCTCTTTTTGGCTCTTGAAATGCATTGTGGATTCTGCCAATGCTGAAATAAATTTAAAAAAGAGTGTGGTAAAAGAAAATATTAACAAGCAACATTTGTTTTAATTCATTACTCATGTGGAAAGACAGAACATTGCAGTTAGATTGCACTCATTAAAAAAGAAAAATATTGCCTTACTTGCTGCAGCATCACTCATTTGCTATAGCAAGACTTACACCTACTGTAAAACTCTTCTGAGATGATTTGAATATTATTTGCATGTTAGTTTTAGCTTAGGTGTGTTTATTTTAAATGCTCCAGTGCTCTTTAAAAGTAAGTCTTAGACACATTAAAAGTTCTGTTTATTTTTTACATTCTATCGCTGTGTAGTTTTCAGATTAATGATGGTAACCTACAGTGTTTTCTTTATTTAAACCAGAATAACTGCTAATCAGATTGAGGAGAAGCTTCCAGAAGAGTCCAAGGAACAGTGGAAGAGGCGTGGCTTTGCTGATTGCATTATCTTGCTGGATTGGTCCAGCTCCGTTGGAGACCTCAGACTGGGCACCTGTCTGCAAAGCCTTAAGGATGCCCTGTATAAGGTGACAGGTTGTGATGAGACAATACTCTGTTTCCCTGTTTTTAAGGCACTTTTATACCTAGTTCATTTCCCTGTTTGGTTCAGATATTCTTGGTTTGGTTTGCTTGGTGCATTTGTGCAGCATGACAGCAAGTGCACTCATCCAGGAAAAACTGCTCAAAATAGACACCAACGGCTCCTAAGGAGCTCGGTGGTCAAGGCTTTTGGCTTGAGTGCAAACTGAGGTCTACAGCCTTTAATTCATGTACAAATGAATTCAGTTTTGGTTGCATTTTCCTGCTGTGAAACCTCTGAAACTGCTCTGAAGAAAAGTAAGCAAACTTCATTAAAAAGAAATTTGTGTATTTGATGCAGATCACTTGCAAGTGGAATTGGTGTAAAAGTGTTCTTGAGTACATTCAGTAGTTTCAAAAATGCTCAAGTATGTGTGGGTTTTCACTCTGTGACCTTTGTTGTTTAGATTTGCTTGAGCCTTGAACTGAGCTGTCAGTTGAGCTTTTAAGCCCCTCACTTCACTGTCCTCTTGTTATAACTTTCATGAAGTTAAAAACCTTGGTGTTGGCATATTGGACAGTGATGGGACAGTTCCCCTGTACCTCCAGTCAGTCTTCAAACTCCATGCACTGGCCAGATCACTCCACTCTGACTGTCCTGTCCCCGCAGTGTCACTCTTCCTAGACACAATGCCTGCCTGTACTGGTCCCCCAGTGATGGAATAAACATTCCACAGGGGTCAAGACAGTGGAACTACATGGCCATCTTCCGATGCAGACCGAAGACCCACCTTTTCTAGCATTAGCTTATGTGAGTATTTACAAAGATTGCAAGTTTGTCTAGGTGGTTAATTGGGTGTAGAGAAAAGAGGAGAGAAAAGGGCATTTATAGTCAGCTAGCAGACTATCCAAGTCACATGCTTCCCTTGTAACTTTCAGTGGTTATGGTCTTACATTCAGTCTAGCATGCTGTTGCTAAATCTGTTCATTTTAATTGCGTACAGAGAGTTACATCTGTTAGCTTTGGAAGCTAGGTACAATGTCATATTATAGAAACATACCCATTTTCCCACAAAGTCTAAACTTGACATTCTCTTGTCATGTAGGCAAAATAAGAGTAGCTGCTGCCCTCAAAGTGTAATTCTGTTTGATTAGGTTTAATTTGTATTTACTTGCTTCTAAATAAAAACACTAATTGATGTCCCCACTCTGTTTTTTTCTGCATTCATGAATGAATTTAGCAGTTGGCTCAATACGATCTATTCAAGTATTAGCACGCCTGATTGAACCTGTCAAATAATGAGGAAGACCTTTATTAGTTTAAACAGGTTTGTGGGTGGTGGCAGAATACATCAAATACGCCCCTGACCCTTAGGATAGAATCTGACAATAGTGATGTTAGTTGCTTTTCTAGCTCAGCAATTTAAGATGTATATAGTGAATACAGTCCAAGCGCCTGTGTGTGTGCTTAACTGAAGGTTAAGGTTTGTAATGATGTAATGAAAGAAACAAATAAAACAAGACTAAATGTGACTTAAAAGGTATGACTGAAGTGTCCAGAGTTTTTGTCAACTAAAACTAAGATGGGAGAAAAGACTAAAATGTGACTAAGCCTAGTATGTGATTCAGTCAAAAGACTAAAACTAAATTTGAAAAAAGCTTCCAAAATTAACACTGTCCATAGTTTTCTAGGTTGGCTACTTTCACAAGCTAACTATTGTGCTTGCAGTTGCTGGTCTAGGAGCATTGTTAACCAGGTTTGTAACTGTTGCTCATACAACTTGGATACCTTTCTGTTCTTTTGTGCTGGGATTTACTCTGGATTAGAGTGCCAAATGCATGTAATGTAATGTAATTGGTTTTGACATATCTTGACTGTCAATTACTAGAAGCCATTTTGAAAGAAATGGTTTGTGTGCTGTTGAAACACTGGGAGTAAACATATATATTTGACTTGCATATGTTAATTTGTGTGCTAATACGCATTTGTGTTCAATCCAGCTGGCTACAGTTTATTCTTAAATGTTACAGGACCTATAACAATAAATTAAATGAGCAGCTTGATTTCAGTGGAAAGAAATGTCTAGAAAATAAATGACCATTCTTGTATTTGGAAATTAGTGATCTGTGAATGGAACATGTAGTACAGAGGTATAGTTAGCACTATTAGTCATTGCCTAGCTGTTGGAGTGAGGTTTCTTGATCATGGCTGTACACATTTGAATGTGAGAGAGTCAACAGTAAGGGAAAAGAAGGGGAGGATAAGGGATGCAGAAAATGAATGATACAGATGTGAATGGAATACTGTGGGATTTTTATACTGGTCAAAGCTGCAGCAGCTATATTGGGTGTTTTGGTTAGGAATTTTCTGAAAGTTCCTTCAACAAATCTCTGTTGAAAACTCAGTGGGAGCTCAGCTGGAATGAAATGTAGCAGTGGCCATTGAGCCCACCTACCACCCCCTGCACCCTGCCCCGGGTTGGAGCTGAGAAAAGGCAGCCTCTTTCAAAGGAGGCCTGTGCCCTGTCGTGTGGTTGTTTGCCACCCTGTGATCATTTATTGAGAGGCATGTCCATGTTTTGCAGTGGGACAGTATGACAATACTTTGCAGCGAGCCCCTGGTGCTGGAGAGAGGGTATGAGAGGTGGCTGCTGTATTATCCAATGTATACCTCTAATGCCAAAGTGAAACCACCCAGGCAGGAGACCCCTCCAATCATACCAGCATGTGAGTATGACCACAGTGGAGAAGCACCTGGTTATTTTTAAGATAAGATTGTTTAAGTGTTTATATAAAATGACCGTGTATTCTGTCCAATAAATGTGAATTGTGTGAGCAGTGTTTAGTTTGCACAACTTTGGGTACTACATTCTTATTTCAGGTAATGTATGATGAGTTCAGTTGAATAAATGCCATTATAGGGTGATTTTAATGTATTGCAGTGTAATTTTAGGTGGAGAAGCTATTTTACCTTTTGGGTTTGTAATATGTGGTTCAACGTTCTGTGCTGCGATCAGTGGACTTTACCTACCCATCACTGGAAGAGCTCAAACTGGAGCCCCCAGCCCAACTGGAACCAGAGTCAGAACCCCCTATGCAGGTGAACGGGACCTCTGCTGAGGAGTGGAGCCTCTGGCTGGGCTCAGAGGAGCCTGGCAAGCTGTTGAAGACCCCTGTGGTGCCAACCACGACAGCCCCCAGCAACAAACTGAGTAATGCATTAGGCAGCCAGCCTGCAGCCCCTACCAAAGCTATTCCACAGGTGAGGACACCTGAACACACTTAAATCACATAAATCACATGGTAGAGCTGGGGGTGAATTGATTCTGTTTACCACCATATTCGGTTCTCTTTTGAAATTAATTTTAGGGTGTATTAGATGGGTAAAATCATATTCTTACCATTCCTACTAATCACTAGTTTTGTGTTTCCTCTCCTTCTCTTTCTCCCTTCCACCCTCATCCAGATTGATCACTCCAAAAAACCCTTGGTCAAAGTGTCCAATGCCACCTGGCCAACCAGGGAATCTGTAGTCCTGCCCAAGGACCAGAAACCCATGCAGATCGGAGCGGTGGCCCCTGAGCTCTTGGGGCCCGACAGCCACCTGACGGAGAAGGACAGGAGCCGAATCTGCACCGAGTTGGCCCTGCTGATGGAGAGAGCAAGGAGGGAGCAGGGACAGCGAGTGAGGAAGCGTACGCTCCAGGAGGAGAGGGAGAGAGTGAGGGACAGAGAGGAGCAGCCTGCTGAGAGGGAGGAGGAAGATGAGAGGGATGAGAGGAAGGAGGAAGAGGGAAAAGAACTAGAGAAGGGAAGACTGGAAAGGCAGGAAGGAGTGCAGGAGGAGCTGGAGGGCAAAGACAGGGAGGAGATCGGGAGTAGAGGTCTGAGGGACCAGAGTGTCAACATGCAGGCAAAGAGCAGGTCTTTGTACTACGCATCCAAGAGTTCTGTCAATGAAATCAAGGTGAGTCTTTGTCAAAATGTCCTACATTTAATCCTGCAGTTTACTGTTCAGTGTTTATTTCTTGGAAGTGCTTGTCAGTGATTGTATGGAATTGGCTTCGGTGGCCTGAACACAGAGCCCTCTCCAGTCCTTGCATTGCATCAAACAGTTTGACAACAGATCAACTCGATGTGTGGCCAGAAGCAAAAGCCACAGTGGAAGTGGCCACGGTCAGGTGTGCTGTTGGACACCCTTGATGATGGCGAGCTGATTTGTGCCCTCTACATGGAATCAGGCTGTAGTGACGGGGTAAAGAGTAGGGTTTTGAGATTTTTGCATGTCCCTGACATTCCAGCGCGAGCCCTTAACCAGGGCACGGAGCAAGTAGATGGGCAGGACAGTTCCAGGGTTGCCAGATGGATGGATGAAGGTAAAAAGAAAGTCTGCACTACCTGTAAAGCACTTATTTAGACACATTTAGCCATGCACAACACTTGCGCATAATATATATGGATATTGGCAGGTATGCCACCTGCCGAGTTCAGCGTTGGCAGAACATACCCTATGTCTTCACAGCACTGAGAATTGGGGGTCTTTTTGAGAGTTTCTGCATACCATACTACAGAATATACCATTACATTACATTATTGGCATTTAGCAGACGCTATTCTCCAGAGCGACTTACATCGCTTTTTACATATTATCCATTGATACAACTGGATATTTACTGAGGCAATTGTGGGTTAAGTACCTTTTCCAAGGGTACAGCAGCATTGCCCCAGCAGGGAATCTAACCAGCAACCTTTTGGTTACGAGTCCTGCCCTTTAACCAATATGCTACACTGCTATACATGTATGTATGTACAGATTCTACAGCACTTGCAATGTTATTATATACCAATCTGCTCTTGAGGAAATGCTTGGAGAGAGAGGCTCTGTGTGTTCCCTTCTTCACCTTATCAGTCATATTTTACATTGGCTTTGTACTTCCAGCATTATATTCAGTATGAGAGCAATAGGTAGGTTTATGTAAGTATATGTGTAAGCAGATTTTCTCATACAGTAAGTACTGTATAACAGTAAACTTATTTAATACAATGTGTCTTACATACGTGATTAAACCAAGACAAGGTTGCTGTGGTGTAAACTGTCACAGCTTTGCCTTTTACATTAGGGGCAGTATGTATGTTCAGGGGTCTCTTAAATATTGATTCTGTTTTTTTTTTTTTTTTATCTGCCAGTTCCTAGATACAGTGACGGGCACATACCGGTACTATCACTCCCCGACCAACAGGGTGCACCTGTACCCCCCAGAGGTGAGCGTGACGCACACTCCCCCAACCATAGCCCCCACCCTGAAGCAGAAGCAGGCGTGTCCAGTGGAGGCGGACCACGAGCACTCCAAGCTGAAGCGCTCCAACTCCTCCCCCAACATCACACGGGATGTCCAAGCAGAGGGGCTGAGGAGACTTGCTACCATGCCTGCCGTCAACAGAGGCACCAAGTACGTGCACCAACACTCTAGTCACCTGTATCTGTCCATGACTGTAGAGCTAGAACCAGGCTGGCTCATTATTCTCCTTTCCACTGTACAGCTACAGACACAGGTAAATTCCTTTTCTGGCACATTTTACATGATTTGAGCCCAGCAGTATCAGCTCAGCCCCCTAGTGCAATTAGTTATGGCCCACATGCAACTTGTTGCTGTGTGGGGGCAGCGGGCTTTTTAACTGTAACTAGATTTGTAAGCTTTGCTAGGGTCCATCAGTGGCTGTGCTAAAAACAGAGATGAACACACCCCAAGACAGAAATAGCATGGAGTCTATTTTCCCCAAAACCTCAGACTCGGGTCACAGAAGACCAGGCAGTTATATTGGTCTGGGCAACAGAAGCTACTGTGATATTCTTTTCTGCTGCCCTGGTTGCAGTGGAAAAGCATTTGTATTGTACCTGATCAGCCAGCTTTAAGCACAGCTCCTTCCAACTACATTCAAGCTCTACTCTGGAAGGGCTATCAGAGACTGGCCTTCATACTGCAGGCATTGTATATAATGCTTGAGCATGTTGCTTTTGTCTTTGCGCAGAGCCCACACTCTTCTGTGATTTGCAGAATGTATGCCGTGGACATCTGTAAACCAATCAGAGGGGAGTGCGCGTTGTGTGTGAAGACAAAAGCGAGATGCTTCATACCTAAAAAGCATTTGTGCCAACACAAACAGAATTTGACTTTTCCATGGTGTTCTGATGTGTTTATGTACTTTGTTAAAGTATATATATATATGTCATTAACAGAAAAATCTACAGGATAAAAGAAAAGTCACTAGTGCATTACCATTAGGGTACTATTACAGTAGCTGTATTATATGTTGTAGTGAAAGCCACACATGAATGTAACCATTCTGCTTCCAAAAGACCACAGAGTGTCACTGCCTACACGAAAGCAAAGATTGCCCGGCCAGCCGCAGCCAAAATCCGCAACCTCAACCCCGTGTATGGTGGGCTAGGGGCATCACTTACGGGTCTGCGTAACTTGGGCAACACGTGCTACATGAACTCCATCCTGCAGTGCTTGTGCAACACGCCAGCCATGGCAGAGTACTTCAACAGGAGGACATCAACAGGTGAGGCCCAGGAATCAAGTGTCTTGCAATTACTTCTTGTGGTCAAACTGTGTTGAATCAGGTACTGTCCATTTCTTAAGGAATAACTAATAGCTGTTAAGGAATAAATGTAATGATGGATGAAGAATGAAGTTTCCACCAATCAAAAGACTTTGTTCTCTACAGGCAAGTGTGATTGGGTCAAATGAATGAATTACTGATAACATTTGATAGCTCTGCCTATTTGGGTAGCATGAGGCCTTATTGTTCCATAGCCAGTAACAAGTCATTTGCCCACCTTTCCCATCACAGTTCCAATATCTTGGGGCACAAGGGCGAGGTGGCGGAAGAGTTTGGGGTGATCATGAAGGCGCTGTGGTTGGGGCTGTATAAGTGCATCAGCCCGCGGGACTTTAAGATCACCATTGGGAAGATCAATGAGCAGTTTGCCACCTATGGCCAGCAGGACTCACAGGAGCTGCTGCTCTTCCTCATGGATGGACTCCATGAGGACCTTAACAAAGTAAGACTAGGGCTGGGGATGTGGCTGCTGGGGGCTGGGAGTATGACTGATGGAGTCTGGGGGTGTGGCCATAAGGGTTGGGTAATCACATTTTTATCAAGCTGTGTCAACTTGTTGAATTCATTATTGAACTTTCTGTAAATGTTCTTTACCTATGCATATAGGGAAGGGATATATTTAATTCTATTATATAACTATTAGTAAAATTGAAATTGGCTATCTTCCTGTAATTTCATAATTCCACTTCTTATAAAGTTCTTCCTTTTAACTTTTTCCATTTTCAATTTGGTGGCAAAATTAAGAGAGTAAGTAAAGTAGTTACATGTTGTGTCTCCTCCCCTCTTCAGGTTACTGTTTGTGTGTGGAGTATGGTTACACAACAAGTTGGTCCTGTTCAATACAATATCAGAAATCCCATTGCATGTGGGACCAAGGACATTGCCCTGGGTTCTTCACCTACTGGAGCTAGACTAGACTTTTCTGTCTGTAGGACCTTTGCTGCATTTCAAAGAATCAATTGAAAGTTTGTTTATTTCTATTTAATTCCTAATTTCTTTGTTTATTTATGTTGTGATTTACAAATATGACTAATTTAGTGTGCTTATAGCTATGAAAACTACTGAATTTTGTGTTTAGTATAGAGTGTCTGCTTAAAAATGTTAACATAACCAAGTAAAACATTAATATTATGGAAACCTTAATATTACTGTGGGTATGGTGGAAAACCAGCGTAGGCCAGTTTCCATAACTTCTCCTAACTTCCTTGTCAGGCGGACAACTGCAAGAGGTACAAAGAAGAGGCGAATGATCACCTAGATGACCTTAAAGCGGCAGAGCTGGCCTGGAGTAAACACAAGATGTTGAACGAGTCCATCGTCGTGGCACTGTTCCAGGGCCAGTTCAAGTCCAACGTGCAGTGTCTGGTGTGCCAAGCGAGGTCACGCACCTTTGAGACCTTCATGTACCTCTCACTGCCACTGGCCTCGTCGAGCAGGTGCTCCCTGCAGGTGAGCAGTGCAGTCTGGGATACAATCTCAGGAACAAAAGTGTGGATTTTTACTGTATTGTCTCCATCTCTCTCACACAGGACTGCTTGAGGTTGTTCTCCAAGGAGGAGAAGCTCACAGACAACAACAGGGTCTTCTGCAGGCACTGTAAAATCCATAGAGATTCCACCAAGAAGCTGGAGATCTGGAGGGTCCCCCCAATTCTCTTGGTGCATCTAAAACGGTAAGAGTACTTCTTAGTGACTGATCACTGATGCCAGGCTTTGGGACTTATCATGGGGGCTAAAATTTGGTTTTGCAATGTGCCTTCCTCACCAACATGATATGCCTTGGGTTTAAAAAAGAAAATGACTGTGTCAATTGTGTAGTGTTTTCCACATTTTTTTCCCAATTCAGCCTGACTTGGTTTGACTTGGTGCAAGTACTTGTTACTCTCTGTGCTGTGTGAGTGCATGTGTCATGTGTCATGTGTCTCATGTCTCCCTACAAGGTTTTCCTACGAGGGGAGGTGGAAGCAGAAGCTTCAGACTTCTGTTGACTTTCCTCTGGAGAACTTGGACCTGAACCAGTATGTCATTGGCCCAAAGCACAATTTGAAGAGATACAACCTCTTTGGAGTATCTGTAAGTACAAGCAGTAAAAACAATATTCCAGTTCCCTGAGCATACAGATTGGGTGCCTCACATGTTTTTATTCCGAGTTTGTGTGTTAGTTAAATTGAAAGTAGCCCACACTAAGAGTGGTTATTTTAAACAAAAATCACAAGCATATATCACCTGCTAGCAGGAGACTTATTTTGATTGCTCAATGTACCTTTCCATGTACACCATCTCTGTCATGACCTCTCCATTTTTTAAATAGCTGATGTTAGACAAATTTTGTTCTCTAAATTCAAAAAATACAGTGAGAGAACCAACCCCTGCTGACATACCCACCCCATCCCATGTGAAAGAAAGCCAATTTCTTTCACAGAAAGAAATGCTGTGGACCCTTGGTCATCATTGGCTGGGATCAAACCTAGGTCGTAGAGCTCAGTGCTCAAGGCGAGAGCCTTATCCATTGACATATATGCTTTCCTTATGATCCTTTTCTCCTGTTTTTGTTATTATGCTCTACTTCAGTCATCTGAACTTCAAGAGCTGGTTTGTTGCTGATGTTGTTGTTGCTGATATTGTTCCAGTTACCATTATCGCACTCAGCCTCTGTCTGCAACCATTGACCATAAGCATAGCTCTGCCTTCTTTCTGTTGTTTGTCCAAACAGAATCACTATGGGGGTCTGGATGGAGGACACTACACCGCATACTGCAAGAATGCTGTGAAGCAGCACTAGTTCAAGTTCGACGACCATGAGGTGACAGAGATTGCTGCATCCTCAGTGAAGTCCTCTGCTGCCTACATCTTCTTCTACTCATCTCTGTGAAGGGGGAACATGCTGAACATAAATGCCGCTTGACTGTAACACTGCTTGTGTGGGAGGCGACTGACTACTCGCCAGGTCCTTGGGTTGACCTGGTCAAGGAGTAAACAGGGCTGGTGTGAGTGTGGGTATTGGACCCATCTCAAAAGGGTGGAGACACAGGTGCCTCCATGTCAGACAGCAGCACTTCCAGTTCATAGAGGATTATATAGAAGTTTTAAGGCTTCATTTATTCATATTATTGACTGTGGCAGAGAAGAGTGTGCATACTTTATTCATTTACACAACTGGTCTAAGACCAACCACTCTGCTTAGTATGGTTACAGAAACTGTTACTATAGTACCCAGGTCTTATATTACCCAGTACATAAACACTTGGGTGTATTGTGGTATTGGAACGTTGCAAAGTTCCAATTCTGTACTTTCTTAGTTTCTGTGTCATGGCCTTCTCGCATAACCAATATTATTAAGCTTTCATGTATTGAGAATATAGAAAGAATAGGAATGTATATGTACTGTTTTGAACATAAATGAATGAAACCTCATTTTTATCTGTAAATGTATAAGCAAATATGCAAAGCATAATATGCAAATCGCTCTGTAACAGTGTCTGCTAAATAAATAATAATGACAGAGAGTGTGCATGCATCTTCCTGCTTTTTGCGTGCACACACAAACACACACACACAGAAAGAGAGAGAAATGGATTATACACAGAATGTAGAAAAGGGAGAAGACAAGGAAGACATGACCCCCATCACATTCCCTCCCCCATTCAATGGTTCATTTAACTTCAGTCTAAACTGGTCAGAACACCTATGGGTGATGGATGAAGAAGCAGCACTGCTACTAATATTACAGCAAAGCATGTTGCAGTGGGATCCACGTGGCGAAAAGTCTTTCAGTGAGCTTACCAGCAAGTCAGTAAACTGGCTACAAGTCTCACTTCTTGCTGCGAAACATTTTTTGCTGCTTTCTGTTCAGCTTACGCTCTTGGAGTGGCATGTGCTTCTTTCAAATGCTCTTGGTTGATAACCAGACAGTCATGCTTTTTATCCAGCAATTACTCTTGACCTAGCGAAGCGCCAACAGGCAGGTGTGTAAAGGCAAGTAAGGCGAGTATCCTGCCTGGCACAAGGTGTCAAGTCATAGACATGGACCAATTTCAGGCCAACAGTCCTTCTCAGGAGGCAGCATGTGATCATAGTCTTGGTGATCATGGAGAAGCCTGTTGAATCTTTCACAGTATAGATTTACTTTACTTGTGTGTGTTTTCTTTACTCTATAAAGCTTACACAGCTCTGCAACTACTTGATTCTCAGTTTATTCCTTGATCAGTGTAATCTTTCCCTTGCTAACAGCTGCCTAGAGGGAGCATCAGTGGCGGCGTTTCAGTGTCCTGGATGATAACTTCAAAGTCAAAAACATATACTACCTTTCACCCTGGAAAGATGACACAAGGGGTTGTCTGTTATAAAATATATAAGATAGTGTGTACATTTCTCAAACACAGACCACTTAAAGGCAATGAGCTTCAACTTCATGCTGCTATAATTCCTATCATTCTTGTGTTTCAAAGTCTACTAGCATATATAATCCTTTTTACGTCCCCTTACTGCTGGTAGAGGATATTACCTAAACCAAAGCTGCTTGCATCAGGTTCAACAATGAAAGGATAGGTAAAGTCAGCATAACTTAATAAGGGGCACCTTGTCCAAGAACAGCTGAAAAGATCTGCTTTTGATATGGAGGTATTGCCTTCTCTGAGAGAAGAGTTAACTACCTCATGAGAAGGACCAGCGATCTTGGAGATGCACTCTTCTCTGTAACAGCTACAGAGCCTAAAAATGTCCTCAGCTGACTGTCCTGGGAATATGCCAGTGTCAAATTGCAGCCATTTTGTGTTGGTCTGTACCTATGCCATCTGCAGATATCTGATAGGTTTTGAACTTGATGTGAGCGATAACAGGAAGGCAATGAAGTCAGGTAATGAGAGGAGTGACATTTACATCTACATTTAGAGAGATTGTAGACAAGTTGTGCAGCTGCATTCTGGATTGCATTACATTACACTTATGTTATCCATTTATACAGCTGGATATTTACTGAGGTAATTGTAGGCTAAGTACCTTGCCCAAGGGTACAGCAGCAGTGCCCCTGTGGTGAATCTACACTGCTGGATTAGTTGTAGGGGTTTGATTACAAAGGCAGGAAGACAAGCAAAGAGGGAGTTACAGTAGTCCAGGCATGAGAGGACCTGAGCCTGAACTAGGAGCTACAGTGAATATGTAGTGAGGTACAGGTGGATCCTTCAGATGTTGTACAAAAAGAACGCAGACTACAGCCTGAGAAGAGAAGGACAGTTTGCTATCAAGTATTACAGCAAGACATTTGACAGTGGAGTTGAAAAGGTGAAAAGGTTTGTAGAGTCTAGGCTCAGGGAGAGGTCTTGAAATGGGGAGGACCCGAATGGGATAAAAAGCATCTCATTCTTAGCCAGGTTAAGCTTTAGGCAGTGGTCCACCATCTACTGTTAATGTATTTTAAGGTGAGATGCGTGCAGAAACCTGTGTGTCAGATGGTGGAAAAGACAGAAAGAGTTGCGTGTCGTCAGCATAGCATACTCTAATGGATAACACCGTTCTTCAGGAGCTTGGTGATGTGCTTGGTAATTACTCTGTACCGGGTTGGTGGAATACAGTGGTGTGGATGCACCGCTAGTGTGTCATGCACTAAATGGACCTCATGTTGAACTTTGTCAGTATACCCATAATCTTCACCTTCATAACATGTTGCTGTGGTTAACTGCATCTGCTAAATGAATGTAATGTAATGTACATAAGTTATCCAATTACAGCTTAAAGCTAGACTGTATTTTACACCAAAAATCTTGGTGTTCATTATCTTCATAAAAATACACACAAATATAGTCTCTGTGCATGTGGGTAAGCGGGCCGAGTTTCAGATAGACTTTCATGTAGGTTTTATATCTGTATAGCGTGTAGACCCAGAACTGGCGCTATATATGGGGGTCCTTAGGGGTGATAGACAGACATCAGTGCACCTCCAGTTGTCTCCCTATATCCTAATGCCCCCCCCCCCCCATTCTAATTGCACCCCTCTGTATTTTCTCCTGTGTAGACCAGTTTATAAAATTTCTTAGCTATATTAATTATTGTATTTGAATACAACTGCATTAGAATATGAGAACTCGCATTCGACAATTCCAAAAACAACTGCATCAGGTGTGTGCCTAATTATCTCTGAGGCAAGGTCCTGATACTCAGAGGTGTACTCTGATTCCCCACTGGTAACATGATGTACACAAGGAAAGTTCTCTTACAGCACATTACTTGTCAACAGCAAATTACTGACACTGTTTTGACGTCATAAATCAATGGATGATGAATCGACAACAGCCTTCCGTTTTTTTATTTCTACACTTGTAGTCTTGTAGCTAAGATGCTGCGCTAAATTATAAACATTTAGGTTACTCTACACAGTTGTATTCTGGTCAACCGTTTTTTTGATCACAGTAAAACCATGAAAACACTTACCTGTATTCTATACTTACTGTCACGTTCATGTTTCCCCTGCTTGTTTGGTGTTCACTTCCGAAAACCTGTAGTCTCTGTCTTTAGTTAATATTACTACTAAGTAATTGGGTTCACTTTTTTATTTAATATTTTATCCAAGCCCAACTGCAAGTGCTGCAACCGACAGCAAGCTCTTTTATGGGATTGGCTACACAAGCGAGACTATCAGGTGAGCTCTAGCTCCAGATCCACACATGAACTGAAATGTGTGATTCGTTTCAATTTTTTTTTGGTAATTATTATTATTATTATTATTATTATTATTATTATTCTTGGGTAGTATTGTGCACATGCTAAATACAAAAAGGAAAAAAGTTAAAATGTTAAACTCTGAGGGTAAATGAATGTAAAATATAACATAGTATAGAAATTAAACATTTATATTTGATTTATCAATTAGAGATAATCACAACTGTGAAACATTTTCATAATTATTTTTCTGTAGACTGAGTTATGTTCAGTTATGATCATTTCAATATTCAATTCCAGAATGCTCCTTTGCTGGATTCATCCCATTACTCAACTCATGTAACTTCAATCTGGTCTAGCTCTCCCCAACAGACAAGGCTGGTGACCAACTCAATTTTGTTTTCACTAGAAGTCGTGGCATTATTTCTCGATGTATCTCTGCCTCACCTCTCTGACCATTTTTCATCTCCTATGCCCTTCCACTCTCTTCAGGGCTGCCCATGATGGTATATAAACCCATGATGTCATTCCACTGCAAGCTCTGCAACCTTTTGCCTACAGCTTTCTCAGACAAGGTCCTATCCTCCCTACCCCACATACAGGCCTTCACACTGCTATCTGTTAATGCTGCTGCATTCTTCTTGTTATCCAGGCTATCAGGCACCCTTGACTCACGTTACCCTCTTGTCTCCCATCCTGCAAAACCTTCCTCCTCCAGCCCTTGGTTGTCTGACACTCACAGGCCACACTGCAATCTGCAGAAAGTAAATGGAATAAATCAAAACACCCCACTGAACTGGCAGCTTGCCAGTGTCTTCTTTCATCATTTTTTTCAATAATACAAAACAGGTTTACAGAATGTGTTTTTAATTTTACAAAAGCCTACATACAAAAAAGAACATATAAAAAACAATTCAGCAAGTAACAACAGTAATCATTTCTAGTGCATGGTCAGGCTTCCATTACTTAATTAGCAATTTTCTACCCAGTGTTACCACTCTCTGAAGCAGGCATTGGGAGGTCTTGAACTGGACAGGGCTCTCCTCATATTAACACCCTGGTTACACTGAAGGGAGCAACAAATGATCCTCTCAGAACATTCATGGATCTGGAGCCAATATCTTGGACTTTAGGAACTCTGCATGAGATAAATATAAAATTTTATTTGATATGAAACCATTCAGTGAGAGTAACATCCAATAAAAGAGGAAATCAGGAAGTAGGTAAATACTTTTTCACGCCACTATATATCTCATTACTGTTACTTCCTGGAGATGCAACTATGGCAACAGAATCTAGAAATGAACATGCAAATGTTTTCAAATGAATTTGTTACTTTTATTATTATTATTATTATTATTGTTTTACTTTTACTATTAATGTAGATGTTCAGGTTAGTAAGAATTAAAATTCAGTACCTTTTGATTAATGCCAACAAACTGGAATACAGTGTTTATGTGAAGCTATGGTGGCAAACTACTTTTCTGCACCATCTTGTATATTATACTAATGTTAATTTTACTGGGAATAGTAGTTCTCTCCAATTTTCTCCCCAACTTTGCACACTTATAGTTCCAAAACCAATAGACATATCAACATAATATTTGGTATGCAGTTTCCTCAGAAGATTTGTCATAACATACACTTTTAGTGATGTCCCTTATTAAATGCCAGAGACATTTGTGAAGGGCCTATCAATCTTACTCTCACAGTATTTTTGGAGAACTTCAGTATGCACCTACACATAAATTTATAGTTCAGTATGCGTTTTGACATATATCTGGACCATACTACCTATGAAAACTTTCCACTTTCTTTCTGTGCCATCACCTGTATATTAGTGTTGCATTCATGATGCATTCATCTGTAGATATTAACATGCATTCACAGTTTATATTTCTGATTTGGTAAGCGCTCTTATCCAGAGTTCTTCGCAAACATTCTACATACAGTTTATTGAGAAACATTATCTCGTGCTGACGCATAAGACAACACAGAGTTTTACACCTAATACAGGCCAATGTGTAGCCAATGAGATATGAGAAAGAGTAATACATGTAAATATTTACTTAACTGAGTTAGGCCTGGAAGGACAGATTACTGAGTACCAAAACTGGCAAGCAGTAAATTGCAATGATCCATGCATGAGTCCATAACAGCCTAGATGAGGAGCTGCTGCAAAAGATAACTGTTACTCATAAAAATATAATTTATACATGAATGCTCACTTGTTCAACCACTTCTCCTCAAAGGGCCTCCTCCGCACCTGTTTGGCTCCATTTGTCATTGAACCTAAAAAAGGCAATCAAACAATGTCAATAAAACATTTACATTTACATTTATTCATTTTGGCAGACGCTTTTATCCAAAGCGACTTACATCTGATCTGTATGGAAAATCCTCAATATGTGCTTCCATTAAGGACAAACATGCCCAATGTATATTTTGGAGACACACATTGAACATATTCATAAAAGTCAGTGAGAACCTTACTTACATTGCGCTTGTATATATGTAACCAATCACACTGTATGACCGTGCCAATTTACTCGCTGCTAAAAAGGAAACTCCTGACATAGCAAAAACAATGACAGTAACAATACCAACATGAAATAACCTCGGATACAATTAAATAGGGTTAGTACTCTTGTAGTGAAATAGGGTTAATACTATATCACTGGCTGTTACATGACTGCGATTTAGACCACCTTTAGTCAAATATCATTTTCTGTGTATTTATGTTGTACTGCACCTCTATAGCAATATCACTAGCTAAAGAAGCCCTTTATTTCTGACTTCCACAGCCTGGTTTATCCAACCCAACTGTATGAAGAAAAGTAGTTACATATCTGGCAACATACACTAGATACATCACGCCAACCGATGCATAGCAAGGTTTTCGTGAAGTTGCTGATTGATCCAGGTAACTGGACAAATTACAGCATTTCCTCATTTTACTGCAATTTTTTCACACAAGAGTTATAACTAGCTGTGCAAAGACCACATTCCTATTGTGCCTGGAATTCTGTCACCTTTCCACCTCGTTATGCCAGAGAGCATGCCTAGAAACTGCTCAGTGCCCATCTCGCCAGAAGGATCAGGCTTACTCATCACATGCCAATAACTGGAGTTTTGCTTGATTTTCCACAGTAGGTGTTTTATTACATTAGTGCCTAAAATCAGTTGGTCGTGTTGGACCAGCACAACTAATGTGGAGACATCCATCTTTTGACCATAAACAGTCATTTGCAAATGATAGATATACTTGGGCTGTACTTATACACCATCACAACCCACAAGCACAATGTCTGAGTGCTCCCTGGCAGTAACCTTGACCAACAAAGCTTCTGCAGCTTCGTTCTTGGTGCATGCCACTGATCCACTGTCAAGTAAGGCTTGCAGCGTAATGTCTGCTTCTGCTAATTTATGTACATTCTGATAAATGATTACACTTCCATCTTGAGTGGATCTACAACTTTCTTCATAAAAAGTAGCCGTGTCATCTTCCACTTTGAGGAGCTGACTCAACACGTTACAATAATTAGATAATGCTACCAAATGATTCTAAATGTAAATTCCAACCCATTGAAACAAACACGATAGGTCTAGCATTGGGCTATATACCTAACAAGTATTCATTATTCTTTAAATATAAATGTAAATTTGCTAGCTAGTTAACCCAAAAGCCTGCCAAATGGTTAGCAGGTTAGCTAGCCAACGTTCAAACCAATCTGGTAAAATGATTGCTAATGTTAGCTAGCTGAGTGCGAGCCTTTGCCAGGAGTTTCATAAATTTGTTCAACTAGATAACCTTATCGTTATCGCATGACAAAGAATTTTCTACGGCAATAACCGTACTGGTAACTGCTTGGTCAGCTCGATGTTAGCTGGCTAGAGGAAAGGGTAGCTATGGTTTGCCATGTGGAAATAACGTTAACAAGCCTGACTTCATTTTTAACTCTTCGCTGCTGCTCAATACATATTTAACCAGCAACATAGTTTGGAGTATGTAAGAGGTAATATTTAAAATTTACATATTTATATGCTAAAACATTTTCCAAAATGTTGATTTTGGTCAGCTAATTAAGAGCTAATTTGGCTATAATGTTCTTTATTCCAATGTCACAGTGAAATACAAACAAAAGAAATCACAAGTAGCCTGGGAATTTGTTTTACTGAAGGTAATTTATTCAGGTTATGGCTGTGATGATCGGTTATCCTTCGCGGTTTCTTGTGGCACATATAGGTTAATGTGCACCTGGGCCAAGTAAACACGCACGGCATTGGCGCTACTGCATTTTGCTGATGCCCTGGCTGTCAGGTGGCAAGCCACACTTGGCCAGATGACGGTTGACCAATGCCGAGTCTTACCCGAAGGCACCGAACCGTTCCCGGACTCGGCCCTAGTCTTCTTGCTAGCTGGGCTTCGTCTTCTTGACTGGATCCTCAGCCTTCATGCTTGTGTACTCTTCCACCACTGGGCTACAAACGGCAGTGGCTGGTGCTATCACTGGGTTGATTTTCCCTGCCTTAGTGGGTTTCTTTCTTGTCCAGTGCTCTCGCTGGTGTTCGTAAATGGCTTCTTGGACATCCCTGGCTGACCATTTACAGATAGGCTTGCATGTAAAAACACTGGAGATCAGGGTCTGGACAGTTCCTAATAAACATCATGGCAATTTCTGCCAACATGTTTTCCATCTTCCCACCCGTCTTTCTCAGATGCTTGTCGGCCTGCTCTGCAGATGTGTACAAGCGGACCCAGTAATCTACAGGGATCTCATCTGTTTTAGGTTGTGTGGCATAAAATCTGCCAATAACAAGCATGACTCTAGACTGACTGAAGTATCATAGTATGTATGTAGTATAGTATGTCATATATCATGTCTGGATGTGTGGCACTGTCACAATTGGGGTTACTTTTTAATCCAGCTTTAACAATGTTTTTGGCCCAGCCCAAAAGGTGGCTCAATAGTTCATCAACTTGCTCAGAGACAGGACAGCCTTGCTTTCATAAGTATGACATCTATCCACTCATGCACTGTGTTTATCTGTCCCATCTTCCCTGAACACTGGTGATTTCTTACCGTCAGCTTTCACTATTCATTCAGCCTGGAGAGATCAAGTGTAGTGGATGAAGGCTCAGGTCATTCAACCAATGGGGAAGGGACTTCAGGTTTTGGGGTGGTGCGGGACTGAGTAGCCAGCAGACGAGTAGCAACTGATTCACCTATCTGCAGTGGCGGATTAAGGTGGTCATGGGCCCCTAGGCTACTCTTTGTGTGCACCCCCCCCCCCCCCTTACTCATCATGCTTTACCAGAAAAGAAGTAATTTAGTGCCAATGCGTAAAATAGGGATGTGCATCTCCATCACTGAGGCCAATGCAATACACATCTCCATGCATTGCCAACAATCCCATACATTAAAGATATATATGAGGCAACTACTAACGCGATACGATATGATTCACCCCTATTGCGATGTAGTGCGATTCCACACGATTTGATTCAACACAATGCGATTCAACGCGATACGATGCGATGCAAAAGAATGTGATGCTAAGCAATTCAATACGGTACATACAGTTTGATTTTATTTCTTTGGTTCTTCTGAAGCAGACAGCAAATCCCAAATTAACTTGTTTCTCCATCTTCAGATGAGTACTTGAGTTAGTCGTGCTGCCGGTGTACTTTATAGCGGCGTGGCATATTATGCAAGTTGCATGCGTCTTGTCAAATTGTCCGTCTGTCTTGAAAAATCCGAAGTGTCGCCAAACATTTGATTTATAGCCATTCGCTGGAACGTGTAGCTCTTCCTCCGCCATGATAATCTCTAACTCGCCCCGTCGCCCGGACACGCCTCCAACTCGCGCGAGACCTGACCAACAGACTTGACGAGAATTGGCCACTGACAGCAGTGGAGAGAGAGGGCGCGGAAAGAGTAGAAACAGTTTAGATAGGAAGAATCAATGTAAATATAAAATTATTGGTCACATTTCTAAATAATAAAGACATTGGGCCTCTACTAATACATAAATCGGATTTTACCGATGGAAAGATGTTAGAAACGATGCATCCCGAGTTCATTTCAAATTGTATCCGGTGCACACACACACACACACACACACACACACACACACACACACACACACACACATTCACACATTCACTCTGAGACAGCCTTTACTATAAACAGCAATGCTACGGAGAAAAGGCATTCACAGTGCATATTCAAGCTGGTAACAGCTTTTAGCTTTCTTAACCAACAGGTACAACATCTGCAGCGGTACAGAACACCCTGTTTTACTGCGGCAAAATCACAACATCCTTAGAGACACAAATCAAACCGCTGTGCAATACTCGAATAAAACAAGGCCATAAAATACAATAAATACAGCAGCAATATGTAACAGCAATTATACAACAGCAGCGCAATCATAAATACATAGTCCTACCTTTGAAGTTTTTCTTCCTTATTTTTCTGACAGAGAGGTGCCCCCCCCCCCCCCCCCCCCCCCCCCAAACAGCGACATTTCATACCTTTTCCATAAATCTACTAGGGCCACAAGTTTACTCTATAGTGCTGGTCCAGATACTGTCTTTACAAACATGTAGGATCAAACTGGTGGCGGCTCTACTATAGCATATGAATGGTAAGGTATGACCCATGACAAGAATTAATTTGAAAAGAAAAAAAAACATTTATTTTTATATTTTATATTAACTCAGCAGAAGCAACACGCAACATGCAACTTTTCAGTTCAAAAGAATGCCTCAAAAAACAAATACGTGGCAGGACTTTTACTTTCTGAAGCCGGGGTGTCCATTTTGCTAATAGTAAACAAAATTTCAACATGTTTTGTAGAAACTTTTAACCCTTTTGCGCGGACGGTCAAACGGCGATTAGCCGTTTAGCACGTATGCTAAAACCGGTGCGATTAGAAAACTAGATTGGAAAAATTCTAGCTGATTTTAGCGATTTAACATTAACATTACCCTTCATGTACAACATGTTATGGAATGACAATAAAAACATCCTTATCCTTAATGGCAACCGCAAATCCACGTTTCGGTGCCTGGATTCCAATTGTTTCTGCGAATTGCAGCGATCCATTTGCTTCTGTTTTCTTTAACTTTCGGCAGTCTGTAAAAAGACAACTCCAATTTCTTGTTGAATCTATTTGTACAGTCAATCGCACAACAGCTCTTTCCCATTTTAGATGTTTTTTGTGTTTTCGTGGCATTCAAGCTGAACGCTAACGCTGTCTTTCTGCCACTCAGTGGGTGTAACCCGCAGTTACTCCGCCTACTATGACGTCACATGCATAACCTCTATATGTAGCCTAGCAGCTCACCCCCCGGATTTCTTACTCTTTTTTACGAAGCTGCATGATTAACGTGGGTCACGTTTTCAGGTCGGAAAATCCGGAAAAATCGAGAAGGGTCTGGGTCTGGATAATAAGCAAGCAGTTGAAGCTAGCAAGCTTTTACTGTGTATGAGACGAAGGCACCGAAAGTATTTTTGTATTTTTCCCCAGCAACTTGCACTACATTAAAACATCACAATACGTTTAACCTACGTATTTTGACTTTATTTATGTTTTTTCCGCATACAGTTCAACTAGCCAACGTAACATTCCATACATTTTAGAGAGTAAACATATTAACAATACACTTGTTCATTCATTTATTCATCTATTTATTGCTTTCTTATCTTTAGAAATATAGACACCACTGAAGTAATAGAGCAACAACAATAGAACAACCATTCGTGGATGGTGTGGCGCGAGGGAGGTCAGGCTCCGTGGATGGGGAGGTCAGTTGATGTTGACATAACACCAAATGCCTTTTCATGTTCACTCTGCCTATCACTGTCCGTGAACAGTAGGGGCAGTGGTAATGCCCCGCAGCCCGGCATGGTTGTCTGCACCTTTGAAAATTTTTATCTGAAACAAAAAAAGGTCAAACAATTATATAAAATAGAAAAAATACATATTTATCTGTCAATGTGTACAAGTAAAAAGACTCTTCTTTAAAAAAAAGACCTTTAGGTTGACATACCTTTTAAATGTAAACTGCGCGTGCCAGTCCTAGCGCTGGAAATAAGTGAGTGAATTATTAAATGTGAAAGCGACGTCCTGACACGACTTTTTAACGTTATGCAGCGTGTTTTGCTAATTCCAGTGTTCTGTGTCAGCGTCAGGTTAATAGGCCTACTCTAGGCTAGCGGTGCTAACGTTGGCGAGATATCAATATTTTTCGCCAGAAACGGATAGGAAAGTTTATTCAACGTAATGACATGAAAATTATACTCATGAACATATAAATCCATCGTGTTTATTCATCATTTCATGCGTAATTTCACCCCAAGCCCTATGCATATCGGTAAAATTACCTGAGGTGACGTTAATAACTTACCTGATTCAGACAACGCGGCAGTACCTAATATTGTAATTAAAAGACCTACTGCGTACCACTTCCACATTTACTTCACTTCTTGTTCGAGAGTGGAGCTCCACTCCTCCCATAGGTCTGCAGCCAGGAAAAATCACATCCCTGTTTAATAGATCTTGGCCGCAGTGTTCTTTCAGCCTTTCTTTGCCATGCTTTTCGTTTTTGTGCCCCGCCATCATATTTTCTTTCTGACATTTTGCTGTCATGCTGTCCAGTAGCAGTGACGTATTATTTGAAAACCAAATTGACCTTATGAACCTGGCCACATCTACCCAATCACCTGCTTAATTTTTTTTAATGTTTCTTATGGGCCAATAGAGCTCAAGTTTTTTTTTCCTCTTAAGTAAATTTAAATAACTAACCCTTTCGCGCGTACGGTCACACCGGTGTGATTTGCCGTTTGGCGCCTATAGCTAAAACCGGTGCGATTAGAACACTATCTTGGGAAAATTGTAGCTAATTTTATCTTTGAGGAAACAGTGATTTAATGTTAAAAATACAGCGAATGCTAACTGAAAACTATGAGAAGCTTAACGTTAATGAAAACATAAAAAACCATGTAACACAACATGCGCTACATATCATAAAAATAAATTACTGGGAAAGGGTTAAAAATAGTCTGGCCAATCCGGGACCCTCGCACACGTGGGGCCCCTCGGCTGCAGCTGCATCTGGGTGCCTGACTGTTCTATCAATTCGTGCAACTGCTGAATTGTGTCATTGCTAATCCCAATGGGAGTGGAGGACTTAGGCTCCTCTGTGGGCTCTATATCAGTCTGTGACAGAGTGCTGTCACTACAGTTGAGTATTTGTTCTGACTGCCATACTAATGAGCCTGGCTCTTTGGCGTCCCGGTCAAAGTCACATGGTTGGTACCCTGTAGACCTGGGTTCGAGGCCGGGTGGGGTGGCTGCTCTCGCCCTTCGCTACACAGTCCCATGAATATCCTGACCACCACTGAAATTAAGATGTCTCACCTGCTCTTTCAGATTGTCACATGTATGTAGTAACCCTCTACCCCTCCCAATTACTTAATAACGTTATATTCGTGAAGTCAAATGATAAAAATGATGCTACAAATGTACTGACAGGGGATGCATCACTTTTCTAAACAAATGTATATACTAATAAATATTATACATGTATATTATATTAATTTATGTTATGTTATATTTACATTGTCTTTGCTATATTCATCGTGGAGTTGTAGCCTATGGCTGTGTTCATACGTAGCGTCTTTTTTTGAAGAAAAACGCTGGCCAGAGCATTTTTTCAAGTAAAAAAACAAAACACCGGCTGCGTTTTCTTCCAAAAAGCAGCTGAGAGCGTCTTTTGTTGCCATAACAACAGTAGCATGTACAGTAGCATGTTGTTAGCGATCTAGCTGGCTATACATTGCTGCAGGGCTAACGTTAGGTAACAGGCTAGTTTTGCTAACGACAAGCAGTAAACACAAACACTTTCCAGAAACTCCTATGATCCGTCCAATTTTTATCCAGACGGCATCTTTATGATGAATGTATTGATACCGTTTAACTGTCATGTTGTGCAATTAATTAATTAATTAATTAATTAATTATAACAATTAACTTCACCGCTACCTTCTCCATTTCCGCCTGTGATTGGTCAGCTGTCAAAAAAGCGCTTGACGTAGGGCGTTTTCTTCTGAGAAGCTGAACTTTTTTCAACTGAAAAAACGCTCTGAGCTGTAGAAAAAGACGCCAGCGACGGCGTTAAAAAACGCTCAAGACGTTTTGAAAACACGGTCTACTCCATAGGATTATTATGTAAAACAGACGCTGACAGCTTCAAAAAAGAAGTTACGTGTGAATACAGCCTATGTTTGTATTTCCTTAAAGGCAGACCTATTAATATATCGCCCAATACAGGTCCTTCTCAAAAAATTAGCATATAGTGATAAAGTTCACTATTTTCCATAATGTAATGATAAAAATTAAACTTTCATATATTTTAGATTCATTGCACACCAATGTGTTTTATTGTTTTAATACTGATGATTTTGGCATACAGCTCATGAAAACCCAAAATTCCTATCTCAGAAAATTAGCATATCATGAAAAGGTACTCTAAACACGCTATTAACCTAATCATCTCAATCAACGAATTAACTCTAAACACCTGCAAAAGATTCCTGAGGCTTTTAAAGACTCCCAGCCTGATTCATTACTCAAAACCGCAATCATGGGTAAGACTGCCGACCTGACTGCTGTCCAGAAGGCCATCATTGACACCCTCAAGCAAGAGGGTAAGACACAGAAAGAAATCTCTGATCGATTGTGGAGAAGGGCCGATTCCAGACCTTGGGGGAGCTGTGGAAGCAGTGGACTGAGTCTGGAGTAGAAACATCCAGAGCCACCGTGCACAGGCGTGTGCAGGAAATGGGCTACAGGTGCCGCACTCCCCAGGTCAAGCCACTTTTGAACCAGAAACAGCGGCAGAAGCGCCTGACCTGGGCTACAGAGAAGCAGCACTGGACTGTTGCTCAGTGGTCCAAAGTACTTTTTTCGGATGAAAGCAAATTTTGCATGTCATTCGGAAATCAAGGTGCCAGAGTCTGGAGGAAGACTGGTGAGAAGGAAATGCCAAAATGCCTGAAGTCCAGTGTCAAGTACCCACAGTCAGTGATGCTCTGGGGTGCCATGTCAGCTGCTGGTGTTGGTCCACTGTGTTTTATCAAGGGCAGGGTCAATGCAGCTAGTTATCAGGAGATTTTGGAGCACTTCATGCTTCCATCTGCTGAAAAGCTTTATGGAGATGAAGATTTCATTTTTCAGCACGACCTGGCACCTGCTCACAGTGCCAAAACCACTGGTAAATGGTTTACTGACCATGGTATTACTGTGCTCAACTGGCCTGCCAACTCTCCTGACCTGAACCCCATCGAGAATCTGTGGGATATTGTGAAGAGGAAGTTGAGAGACACCAGACCCAACACTGTGGATGAGCTTAAGGCCGCTATCGAAGCATCCTGGGCCTCCATAACACCTCAGCAGTGCCACCGGCTGATTGCCTCCATGCCACGCCGCATTGAAGCAGTCATTTCTGCAAAAGGATTCCCGACCAAGTATTGAGTGCATAACTGAACATAATTATTTGAAGGTTGACTTTTTTTGTATTAAAAACACTTTTTTTTTTATTGGTCGGATGACATATGCTAATTTTTTGAGATATGGATTTTTGGTTTTTCTTTACTTTTTTGCCAAAATCATCAATATTAAAACAATAAAAGGCTTGAACTACTTCAGTTGTGTGTAATGAATCTAAAATATATGAAAGTCTAATGTTTATCATTACATAACAGAAAATAGTGAACTTTATCACAATATGCTAATTTTTTGAGAAGGACCTGTATATGCGTGAACCCACAAATCAAGTGCATTCCCACTGAAAAATATGTTTTGGAGGGAATTTATTTTCCTATATGTGATTACTTCCACTTGAAATAACATAAGAATAAGACACAGGGTCGGGAAGGCTTCGTTTTATTCAAACAGAGGACGTGAGGTCGGTACTCCTACCCAGGCATTTGCCAGACAGCCCTCCAGCTTCCGGTGTATATATTTTAAAACTAACACAATGACTTCACACCGCTATGTGCTGGTCACACTAACAAGAAATTATTATTCACTTTGTTACACTATAAATAGTGTGATCTTGCTTCAAACACTACCATTTCACCATGGACTGCAAAGTAGCATTCGGAATCGCAGCTATGGGAACTAAAATGCTAGTATAGGAACTAAAGTTTAGGCAAGCGTTTCACAGCAAAAGTATATAAGAGGAACACATCTGCCCTCTGATTGGCCGTCGCTCGGCTCTGTCGCTACTCATTTGCATAAAGTTGAACTTTGCTTAACTTTTTTGTCGCCAGGCAACGCGCCGCGCCATGTCGCTCAGTGTCGCTCAGCGACCATTGGAAATGAATGACTTCCGGCGACTTTGTCGCTTGTTGTCGCTGCCGGTGTGAGCGCAGAGTTAGAGAGATAAGAAGGCAGACAGCAACTCCAATAGTGCTATTAACCCTTTCATATTTCCAACTGCCCCCCAGCGTGACTTATTTCAGCTCGTGCACAACTGCTGCTCTAGAATTTGATTATTACTTCATAACAGGGCTGGTCTGGGACAAAAAACTGGCCCTGGCATTTTTTGCCCAGACAGCCCACCACAATCAGTCAGACACCACCCACCATGTAAAAAGAAAAAAAAAGGGTTGTTTACGTTTGAACGGCCATAAAAAAAGTTACTCAGTGTGCCTTTAACATGATTGTACATTCAGGTCCAGAATTGTTGGAATACCCTGACAAAGATGTGCAAAAAGCGGTACAATTTAAATGACACTACACTGTTAATGAGCAAATAGTTGTTTATTCAATTAATGCATGGAGCTATTCCATCTTATTTAATTTTATACTAACCAGTTCATACAGATTTCAGGTATCAAAATATTGATGATGAATACTGCATAAGATTTACACAGTTAATAGATCACCGTTTTGTTTTATATTAATGTTCAGAGAGGAGTAATAGTTAGATCTTTGTATGTGATAGGGCAATTAAATCAATGGCGTGCTTGTTTGTTTGGGGAGTTTGACCTAGGCCTACAGTTCATGCACCTACCACATGAAGGTGCATGCTCAATGGACAGCAGCACCAAACACAGTAGATCTACAGGTGTTGTATATTATAGTCTTTTCGCGCATATTTATCAAGGGAACCCTTAGCCTAATAATTTTAATAATATTATGATGATATGATATGGACCTAGGTCATTCACAGTAACGTGGGCTTAAGTCAACACGATGCTGACAAAATAACGTTAGCTAGTTAACGTTAGAATAGTAAGCCGAAGTTGCGACTGCATTAGGGAACTATGCTAGCTACAAAAACAATGCCAAATAGCTTATGCTGCGCTATTTGACATTGACTGAGTGACTGACCACCAGCAGTAGGCGACGGTCTCACTTTATGATAGCATTACGAAATTTTATCTCATCTTATTATCATCGACATTAATTGAATTAATCATCATCATCCTCATCATGGCATGGCACACACACTACCTCCCTGCGAGTCCCTGTTAATCATGAAGCTACTCCATGCTTACCGCTTAGATTTTTTTTCCCGATTTGGGAGTAAGAACTGTGTTATGCTGCTTCTGTTGCGACTTATGTGAAGCATTGAAAAATAATCATTTGCATTGCATTTGTGGAAAGTTTTTATTTGGAAAAAAAACAGTAGGTTTAGAACGAATGCTGCTTTGTTACATCACTTGTAAACAGCCATTCTAATCTAGTGTTTGTGTCTAATCACACCGGTTTGACCGTATACTGTAGGGACCACTCTAGAATGATCACACTTGTTTGACCGTATGCGCAAAGGGGGTAAGAGCAGTAGTAATGTACACACATACATTTGAGGCATTTTTTCTGCATTTATTTTGCAGCTAGTCATGCAGATATCATCTATAGCAATGAATGACAGTCATACTAAGGCACAGGACTACAAAGTGACTGCTTTACAGATTTTTAAACGTATTTGTAAGCCTTCCTAAAGGATGATTATTTAGGTTTCCAAAGAAAAAAAAAAGTACAGTATAACAAACACACCTATACACACTAGGGTCCAAAATTATTGGGATACCTGGGCATTTTGTGGTTAAGTGTGGATGTGTCCATGTAGCTATTAGTTTTATCACTCGAACCTAATTTATGGTGTGGCGAAAACAGTTACATGTTTTGGCAACTATTAACATTAAGTAAAGTACAGAAATTATGTTTCTCTTCAGGATAACTGTGAATGTAATTTAATATTGCCCTTGTGAGTTATTCAGAACAAGAATGTTTGCCAATTGAACAAATAGTACAGAATGATAGATCATTGGCATTGTATTTTAGTCATGAGCAATATAGAAGTGTTATATTTAATTCAAAATCAAAATCAAATAAAATCTTTACATTTTCAGGTAGGATGAATACAACTTAAAAAACAAGCTTTTCCACAGATTTGAGAAAAGTTTCCCTTTTAGAGGAAAAGATTATCATAACAGTTACATAGCAGCTTGGTTCTCTGTGTAAATAACCTTTAATTGAGTTATATTATTATTAAGTGCCTTTTTTGTGTTCATGCATATTTGTTTATGATAGCGTCTTATTTCTTAAAACGCGCTTTTATTTTGAAATTCGATTATACTGTCTGGTGCTCATGCGCAGTTGTGTGAAGCCGGAAGTATGGGGGGGGACTAATAAAGCTAAAAGGAGGTGGATAAACGAAAAAAGTTTTGCAAATACCGGCGGACGAAAATAATACCGTCAAAGAGCTGAAGGTCTCGCGAAAGTACTAGAGTGTATTTTACATTGTTTAGCGCCTGGCTGATAGGGGCACAAGGTTAGTAAATTTGTGTTGTGAAGTGTATGTTTCGTACTTTGAACTACGGTAGGCTACTGCTAAATTGTTTTCTGTTTTAGCTTTTCTGGTCCCGTTAAAAACAAACAGCGGTGTAGTTTAATTTGAATTACTGTTCTAAACAATTTAGCGGACTCATTGTGTATGACTAACAATTTATAATGTATTCAGTACTTTATTTGTACAATAATATAGGCTATAGGCTACCTAGTAGATAGGTAACATTCTGCTGTATTTTCTTGGTGGTTAAATGGTATTTTTGTTTGTTTTCTTCCTTTAGCTCTTACAGTGTGTTTGTGAAGGCTATATTGTTAATAAAGCAAATCTTCATAAATCATCAGTTTAAGACTTGGACCATTAATCAGTCAGGGATGCTACACTCTGATCAAGAAATTGATTAAGAAACTCCATCCATATGCACAGGGCCGGATTATCAAGTCAAAGGCCCCTGGGCACAAATGTTTGATTTACACACCCCCTCCCCCTCCCCTCTTGTCAATGTGGTTTGGTGGTATTTTTTTAAGCATAATACAACATACAGTACGCTACCGGACCGGACACAAAATAATATTTCCAATTTAATAGAGAAAGCACTACACATTGGAAAATAAAACTATAACTAAAACTATAACTAAACTATAACTAAAACTATAAAACTAAATATTGGCCTATAACTTCACTAAAAACCTTACAGCCTATTAAATGAAAAATATAACACCGAGAGCGTTTTTTCTCTCACATGCACACACCTGCTGCTTTATTTCCTGACTGGGATCCTCCTCTGCTCTCTCTCTCTTTCTCCAGTCTCCAAGGTCTGTCTGTCTCTGTATGATGATCTTCTCCTCACTTCTTTTCTCTCCCGTTAATCCTTAGGTTATGTTCTCCTCCTCTCTCCAGGGGCTGTCTATATAATACATTGTAATACATCATGCATATGCTACCAGACATGGCACAAAATACTTCTAATTCAATAAGGAAAGCACTGCACATCATTGGGAAAATGAAACAAACTCATTAAAAGTAAATGCAGGCCCATAACTTGACTAAAAACCTTATATGACAGGCTATTAAATGCAAAGTAAAACAGGGCTGTTTTTGTTATTTTTTTACAACGATAATAAGTTGTAGGCTGTCCTATCTCACATGCACACACCTGCTGCTTCCTTTCCTGACTGGAATCCTCCACCTCTGCTCTCTCTCCTCTTTCTCCAGTCTTCTTTAGTGCTGTCACTGTATCTGTCTGTCTCTGATGATGTCGTTAATTCTCTCTCAGGTTAATCCTTAGGGTGATGTTCCAGGGGCTGTCTAAGTATTTTTGTCTGACTTTCTGTTTACCCCCCCCCCCCCCCCTGCACTGAGGTGCCGATGTGTTTGTGTTGTTCGGAGTTCATTTTTAATTCTTGCCATCTGTGTAAATGATCTTTCTCCTTCACAGTTTGTCACAGGCAGTGTCAAAAAAATTGGGAGTGCTACAAATACGTTTGGGAAAGTTGACTACAGACCATATTTCAAGAGCACTTGCAGCAGTTTTTTGAGGAGACTTATCCTACTCGCTCTGTATAAAACATCTGAACTGGATAATTTCATCGGCGAAGTTCTGATCTAAATCAGATTGGTATGCATTGCGGAGCGCATCCGCCTGTTCACGAACACTGGTGAAATCGTTGGTTTCCATGTTCAGTAAAATCATAAACTTGTCACAAATACGTCACAAATGGTAAATGGTATGCATCCATTCTATAACCCAAACAGCTGACTAGCTTGTCATTGTCAGCTGACCAGTTGTACATTAATTTCTTTGAGTTTGCTTTACATGTCTCTTTTTGCTTTTTCTTTTTTTCTCTGTAAAACTGAAATAAACAGAAAACAGTACAGAACCTCAATTTCTCACTCATTGAGTGTACATAGGCTTAGGCTAGCTTACTTAGCTTATTTAAGATCACTGAGTTAGTTTCAATAACAGTAACAGTAACAACATAAATTTCGTATTACATTAGAAATAGCTCTGTATACCTTAGGCCTACATTTTAGCATTACAGTGGACTAGCTCCATCGTTTATCATCTGAACGCGCTAGCATAAACGCTAACGTATTTAGTTTGTATTTAATTGAAACACACTAGCAAACTGTTGTACTTACATCGTAAAGGCATCGTAACATAAAATATCAAGGCTACAACACAGGATGACAAACTTACAGGCATATGTGGGCCAAGATTTCACCGAGTGAAAGAAGACTGCGACTGCACTTCTGAATGAGCAACTGAAACTGAACTAGAGTCGCGTAAACACAAGCTGATCGAATTCTAACCATGATACCATGGTGACCATGAAAGGGCGCTAAAACCATGGCAACTATATCAAGCCCACAACACATTTAAAGCTGTACCAATACAAGAACAGCGCGAGCCTTTTCATTAATTTCCCCCCATAAAGCTGGGTCAGATTCTGTGTACATCCACTGTGATTTATTTGAGATATTACGGGTACTGGTATCCTCAGGCTGAGGTGAGCTGCTGCAGCCAGCCTCAGGTGACGGTGGTGGTGGGCTGCTAGCACTGGTGCTAACCTCATCTTTTCATTCACCATTGGTGTGCTTGCACTTTTAGCCTGTAAATTTATAGTTTTAACGAATTTAACAAAAAAGGCTCTAATTTTACCCCATTATAAAAGATAGGATTTTAGAGTGTGCGAGTTCCGCATTTAGAGTTTACAGTTGTGTTCTGTTACAACATTTTCAAACTGCCATATCTCCACAAATTCTGGCTCTACATAAATTATACATCACAATAGAGGAGAACCTGTGCAGATTTTCATAATGTCTTCGGTTCAGCGCTGTGATGAGCAGCTTTTGAATTATGAGCCAAAATATTTGCCGAGTTCAGTCTCCACTTTAAGTCAGGTGTACACATTCCTTTGTCTAAGTGCGTCTTGACATTTACATATCTTCAACGGAGCCAATCAGAGGCAGCTGGTGTGAGGGGGAGGGAGACGGCAAGCCGAATGCACAAATATTCGTGATTTCACCTACACATTTGAAAAACACATATTTCAAACGTAACATATTATCTCCACGAATTCTGCCTTTACACGCATAATTTATACATCAAAACAGAGGTAGGCTGCACTTGTGTAGATTTTCACGATGTCTTTGGCTCAGTGTAACGGGTGTGGGTCGGCGAACGAGCGAGTTTCGAACCGAGCTTCTTACTGCTCGCTGCCAACCCCTTACAGCCAGCATCGCTGCCAGTTGAGCTAAAGGCAAATTACCGTTAACCCGTCGGCAACAACGTTACTTAACCAGGTCTCGGCGGAGTGATGTGGCTGCTGCAACCGCTTGGCTACCATTTACATACATTTGCATTTATTTGTTTAGCAGACGCTTTTATCCAAAGCGACGTGCATACAGTAAGTATAGCGACAGTATGGGGACAGGATGTGTACAGTTCCACAATGAGACAGTTCTCAGCTGAGAGCAAGGTCTGTTTGAGGACACAGTACTATCAGATTTGTACAACTACAGCGTATAGGGCAACTAATACGATACACCTTCAAACAGCAAACTTCAACAACATCAAACGGCGCAATGAGTGTCAGGGTAAAGGCGGCAACGAGAAACAATTTAAAAAGCACAGCAATTTACGACAGCACTCATGGGGGGGGGGGGCAACTGACACAGCAACTGTGTGCTGGGTCAGTCCAGGTAGAGTCTGAAGAGGTGCGTCTTCAGACCATGTCTGAAGGAATGGGGTGATGGAGCTGTCCGTAGCGGGACAGGGAGTTCGTTCTACTACTGGGGAGCTATGTAGGTGAAACGCCGTTGCCTAGCAGAGCGAGAACCTCCTGCCTTGACCATGCAAGGAGCGAGACGTCCAGTTGCTGCTGAGCGCAGGGGTCGGGCTGGTGTGTAGGGCTGGATTAGATCTTGGAGGTAGGTAGGGGCTGTCCTGTTGATGGCAGAGAAGGCGAGGGTCAGGGTCTTGAATCTGATCCTGGCAGCGACAGGAAGCCAGTGGAGGGATTTAAGCAGGGGAGTAACATGGGAGAATTTGGGGAGGTTGAAGATTAGTCGGGCAGCTGCATTCTGGATGAGCTGCAGAGGCTGGGTGGTACAGGCTGGGAGGCCTGCGAGGAGAGCGTTGCAGTAGTCCAGGCGAGGGAGAACTGTGGCCTGGACATTACCGTTACACCGGAGAATTTGCTATCAGCTCCTAAATCGCCGATCCAGAATGTGCCTCGTTGTCTCTAGTAGGCCTACACAGTTTCTACAACTAGTGTAAATGCAGTTGTAAGTTTAACAAATATGATAATAATAGCTACTGATAATAATAATACTGACAGTTTGCCTACTATAGCTAACACTTTATGTGTAACCACAATTAAAATATTACCGACGTTTAACAATAATATAGGCTACTGTTACTATTCCTAATTTCTATGTCTGTCATCCTATTGGTCAACTTCGGAACACGTCGTGGGAGATTCTCAAAAAAATTCTGACATGCTAGGCTTTTCATCAGGTGTCGTGGGGCGTCCCAGACGCCACATCGCTGTTTGTCGATTATGTCACATTACAAGACCCGTTAATCGCTGGAAATTTGTCTGCTACGACAAAATCGTGTCAAAATCGGGCTGAAATCGCGTAGTGTGAACCCGGCATTAGGGGCAGCTTCAGACACATGGAGGGGAGGAAAACGGCATACGGCAACTCGAATAGCGCGTATAGCCTACTCAATAATGCACACAGGCAACCACACATCAGTTTTTTTTTTTTGTTTGTTTTTTTTCAAAAAATGCACACAAATCTAATTGTTTATAAACTTGCTTAGTTATAACGATGATCGGATACCTAAATAAAGTTGGATTAGACAAAGTCATCTGAATTGAAATTTCTTTAAAAACAAAGAAGGAAAAGAGAAAGACAGTATCAAGACGTAACAAAGGATGCTTCCAGTCCACTGGTACTTCGACGGTTGAAGGCTTACTTCTGCATCCAATGGTTTTCCGGAGACAAGTGCATCAGGAACGTGTATAAATCTGACGCCATAAATTTACAGACCCAACAGTACACACAGGCTCCAGTTCCATCTTATCGCCACCCAGAGTCTCCTTTAGGTAACAACATAACATTCTCAGCATTATGACTACTTTGTGGTGAAATTCACAAACCTTAACTGTTTTAACTCTGTTACACAATCACGTCCAATTCCAGCATATGTCCAGTTTTATTTTGCCAATAAATTTCCATTTCTACAGTAGGGTGAACAGTGCCTACCGTGAAAAGCATTTTTTGGCATAATAGGTTACCATTATTCCATGATAGGCCTATTTGTGATCATTTATACTTGCTGCTGCACATTAAAACTTTGTTATGCAAGTAGTTGTTTTTAATAATCACCATCCAATCATTATATGTGGCAGTTTATTTTCTTTTTTCGTTAATCAAAGCAATAAAAGGGTGAGCAAAAGCAATGAACAGGTTTTCATCTGTCCCCCTGTGGAGAAGCTAACTGATGCTCCTCCACTGTCCCTTCGTTCCCAAAATAAACGCAGGGAGATCGCTACGCATAGCGAGTGTGCTCAGGCGTACGATGGGTGCCTCACTAGTTGCTAGCCGGTTTCCTACAGCACAGTAGTTCGGTACCGTGTAATGTGGTTCCGAATGATTTCCGGGTTTAGTTTTCAGTCCATTAAACAACACTCCTCCAGTTATCGTTATATGTAGTTATAGTACTTGTTATGTTTTGTTTAGTCTCTCTCTCTCTCGGATGCGCGGTCTCGGTGTGTGGAGGAAGGCAGCTGCTCGGGGAAGGAGGTGGTCAGAGGAAGCGCGCGCCCTGACTACGTCCCTTTTCTGAGGTTTCGCCGTAGGTTTCGCGCGAACTTTAAGGAAGGTTCATCGTAGGAGTAGAGGGGGGGAGGAAGGGATATTGGTAGTTTGTTTTATTAGTATATGTAATGTTTGTTTTATTGTTATTTTGGTTGTGGTTGTCATTTTGAATATAATGTTACCTTTTTGTTTGGTTAAACTGTTATTCAAATGTAATTCATCCAGTTTCTGAATGTAGACTCCCTAGGACTCCCCTGTTCAGGGGGTGTTCGAATCTATATAAATATGGTCAGCATGATAGACAGAGAGGAGAGTGAGCTGGTGTCTGTGCAGGCCGGCATGCTGCAGCTGGGTGAAGCTGGTTAATTTGAGTTAATTTTGTTTAAGTTATTATTAACTTGTTTTTTTTTTGTTCTTCTATTGGAATTTCATTTTGGTTTTTGTGTCTGCACTCCCTCTATGAGGAATGTTGATGGCTACCATTTTTTTTTTTGCCGTAAATAATAAATAAAAAAAATCTTTCCCTGGGAATCCTAAGGCCTGCGTGATTACTGCTGAGCTGGTGTGGCCACTTAGCGTCATCCTGGAGACTCAGGTTGTTGCCTAGGTCTCACACCCCAGTGTAGTGACATACGAAAAAGCACTTTGCAAGGTTGTTTTTTAAAGATTTGAAGATTTGAAGGCTGTATAGACTGTCTCAACTGGTTGTAGTGCCATACTTAACCACAAGTTGAATCTGCAGTTACATTATAATATTATTGGCATTTAGCAGATGCTCTTATCCAGAGAAACGTACATAGGTTACATTTTTTTACATGTTACCCATTTATACAGCTGGATGTTTACTGAGGCAATTGTGGGTTAAGTACCTTACCCAAGGGTACAACAGCAGTGCCCCAGAGGGGAATTAAACTGGCAATATTTTGGTTACTAGCCCTACTCCTTACCACTATGCTATACTGCCATCCTATCATAAGGCAGAATTGCTCCTAAAAATTCAAACAACTTCTCAATGGGTAGACATACGATATATTTTATTGCTGCAGTTAGACATCAAGGATATACACCATTGATTCCCAACATCATCTGTAACTGAAAGCACTTGACGAAAAAGAAAGAAAACATTTGAGAATAATGTACTGATTGATGACATTCCATTTGGGGTAAGAAAGTCATCCTAAGTCATCCTTAGCATTATAAATGTTACCCAGGCACTATGCTGATAATTTTGAAAGGCCTATGTTGAATTTGATCTGCTATCAAAGGTAATAAGGCCTTGTGTATGTTCATACTTGAAGGGGGGGGATAACTTAAGATTTAAGAAATGTCAAATTAGTATTTAAAAAGATTATATAAAGAAGCGATTCTAGTTTCCCCATCATGTGCACACCTTGTCTTTTCAGTGTGCACAATCATCAATAGAATCACATCTCCACAATCTCTCACAATTCTAGGAAATGTTTAGCTGCAGTGGCTGCCCCCCTACAAGGCCACACAATTGTCTTTCTTCTTCTTCACTGTCTCCACCTCTCCACTTGCAATGGCTTGCTGTACCACCTCCACCACCTGAAAGATAAAGAGTGAAGAAGTGTTGTTAGAGTATACAGAATTTTTAGCAATCTACTCTGTTAATTGCAGGGACTGACACTGAGAAGGTGGCAGAAGAAGAAAGTTAACTTGCGTAGACTTACCAGACAATGTGCGCACTAATTACATTAAGTCAGAGTCAGTATTAAAAATGTTTGAGGGTAAAAGCCAACCAGTTAAAGGAAAAATCATTTCAGACCACTTCAAAAAATGTACTTCATGATTGCATCTGAAGTGGTATATCTCAATAAGGTATCATTCATTCATTGATGAATCCATAGTTTGGGTTCCCACTATTTCCCATCTGATTCCCCTGTTTACCTTCTTTTTATCTGGGAACGCTCTTGCCTCCAACTTGGAGAAGATCAACTTTCCATTGACGGTGATCTCAAAGCTGGCTGTGGATACAAAGTAATGAGAATTAGAAGAAAGCATAGAATATAAAAACAGGTATCTGTTCTTTAGATTTTACATACAGAATGTCTCACTGTAACACAGTGGGTCTCTGAAGTGTTGCACAGCCTGGGGATAAATGGAATTAAATAATGTACCAACGTACAAGTTACCATGATAGTGGGGCTGGTGCCAGGCAGAAAGCAATGGCAGGAATGCATGGAATTTAGCTGCACTGTATGCACCTGTATCTACTGCAGCAGCATAATTGTTGGAGGAGGGGCTATGGGGTGGGTCCAAGGCTGGAAATAGACACACCCTCAAGATGGAGGAGGGGTCATTGTCCAGCCTCCAGGGGATCTTGGAGACATGTGTTCTACTGATCAGTTGTCTTATTTATCATGCCTGGTCTGCAACAGACAACAGGATACCTGAGTTGATGCTATAAAGAGGTTCATCTGTTTTTCTGTTTTTTTAGTTAATCTAGTTTTGGTTAATCTAATTTAATTATCTTGATTTTTGTAACCTAGACTGATATGCATGTTCCACAATAATGTCAACCAAAATGCTAAATGGATTGTATTTTACTCCAAGACAAATCTTGAACATTTTTAACACATCATAAATCAAATCATAACACATAAATGAGACAAAAAATCAGATAAATTATCTTTGTATTTTCATTAAAATTATCCATAATAGTTTGAACAAATATATTGTGTGTGTGTGGATGAGTGGGTTGAGTTTCAGGTGAAGTGTTAAAATTACAGTAAATCAAGGTAGTCCTTCTATATTAACATATTCTTTAGACCACAAAGTCATGGATGTTTAGGGTTAATACTCCTGTCAGTGCCCTTGACCAAGGCACTGGCAAAAAGAACTGGAGCTGGTCCCCGAGTGCTGCACTGCAGCTGCCCACTGCTCCTAGCTCCCGGTGTGTGTGTCCCTGGTGGTCTCCTGGTGTGTGTGTACTCGCTGCTCACTGTGTGTATAGGATGGGTCACATGCAGAGGATGAATTTCCCCATGGGGGATCAATAAGGTATACCAGTATTATTAATTGAAAAATTGAAAATTCTTCACAAACAAAAAAAGCAAAGAGAGAAAAACAGGATGAAGAACTACTACTTCAACGGTTGAAAGCTTACTTCTGCGTCCGACGGTTCCGGAGACCAGTGCATCAGGAACATGCCTCTTTATCTCCGAGGCAAGGTCCCGATACATGGAAGCGTATCCTCATCCGCCACTGGCAACACGTACACAAGGAAAGTGCACGTACAGCGCATTACTTTTCAACACCAAACTATTCATGCTCTGAGCACATTTGCAACATATGTCAACATGTTTCAACATTATAAACTTTAAGTTTTATTAGTAGCCTATGATGGTTGCCTTGTAGCTACGAATTCGTACGAAGTCATAAACAATTACTGTACACAGTCGTATTCTGATCGACTTTTCTAGAAAGAAAATTGAAAATGCTTACCAGTATTCTACGTGTACCGTTACAGGCATATCTTGTCTATTTCTTTGGTGCTCAGTTTCAACGATCCAGTGCCCGCGAGTTCACTTAATTAAGCTGCCAAGTGACTGAGTTCACTTTGGCTATTTAATATTTAAGCCACGCCCAACACAGTAACATCTGACGGCAGATAGCGACAGGTATGCCCTTGACACAAATCAAAACCAGATCCACAGCTGGCATTAAAATAGTTTATAATCGTATTAAGTGTGTCTATGTTTAGAAAACAAAGTGGATTTCACTGGGCAACGATGCAGCACTGGACACTTTCCGGAAGCGTAAGGTTTCATTTAAACGATATAGGCTTTAGAAAAGGTCCAAAATATTCATAAAGAATTGCCATTATATTAATTCGGATGCATTTCTTAGTATGACTCTCATTTGCATGGTTTTCATGCTATGAAAATCTCTCGTGGACGCGGGAGTGGTCCTCTTTTGCGCGGTGTTATTGATGTGCTTGAACCTCTTTCATTCAATTCAGAGATCTAAGGATCTCTGGAAACCAAATCCCAAATATTTCTTATATTGACAGTTCTTCTGCTAAATAGCTGTCATTGCACGTATTCAAGTGCCCTTTGCTTCTTTTAAATAAAGATTCCAGAGACAGCGTGTTGTAGTCTTATAGTCTTTTCTTAAAATGATACATAACAAGTGAAATAATTATATATTTTTATTCGATTAAATGGTGTACAGTGGAAACGTAATACAGCACTATACCATTATTTTTTTCAATAACTTCTCTGAATAAAATAATATTCTAATCTTTTTTGTTTGTGCCTGGCAATTGTATCTATAAGATCCACTACATTACAATTTTCTCGTGAGACATTTGAATGATGAAAATGACAACAGAAGCTTGGAAACATTAAAAAATTCCAATAACAGAGTGCAGAGTATTCAACAATTAAGACTTAAAACCATGTGTTCTGCTATAGAAGTTGCACTGCAATCTGCCCCTATCTTACATGATTTTCAATATATCTCAAAACAAATGTTTCATACATAAGATGTTCCACAAATTCCATACATATTTCAACACATTTAAAAATCTATATAGAAAAAAATCCGGATTACATTCTCTGTTGATAAATTTTTGCAGTTCCAATCTGAACAAGTTTTCCCTTACAAACCTGCCATGACAAAAAAGTGACTGTTACTATAATATACATGATTAACAATTACTCTATGAACCCATAAAAATACTACAGTAATATTCTATGCAATGAAATTGGACTGACAGATTGCCAATGAATATATAATATAACCTTTGGGAAAAAAGAGAGGTCTTAAAAGTTGTGTTTTCCCATATGTACACATTTATTTTTTATCAGTATGGTTCTTTGCAATTGGGCCAGCTCACATCTCTTTGGTCAACAATCAAACTAAATGCCATTAGTAGTCACAGTCCCCATAGCTTTCTGCCTCTTGTAGATTGATCCCAGGGGCTTGTTTTGCAAGGAAACCAAGCAAACAAACTTCCTTCATTTGAACTGCTGTATGATGTCACAAGAGTACTTACTCTTACTTCTACCTCTGTGGCTTTGGCCCCACCCCTCACAGCGTCAGATTCAAAGAGGGCCTTTGTTCACTCAAGCCACTATCTGGCTGGACCAAACCTTCAGATGGGGTGTCATCAGAGTACAGGGTGACTTTGTCTGGTGTGTATTCATTTCGCTTTAGGTCTGAAATGTCAAAATCAGTTGAAACAAAGACAGCGACAATTGTTTTTACCAAAATGTGGTCTTAGACAAAGATATAAGACAAAATCCTGGTGGAGAAAAAGAAAAAGATTAGAAAGTATATACTGATCAGTCAATCAATCAACCGACAATCAATCGATACATCTGGCTGGAGGACAATATAATAAATATACCTTGTAAAAGCACCCACCTGGAAGTTTGAGTTTTCTGCAGCAGGAATTGCAGTGGTGTTTAGCACGAAAGTTCCTAATAGCGTCATCCCCCAGGTTTGCTGGACCGAATATCATGTCATATGATCTGTAAATATAAAGCAACCGCAAGATACAATATGAAGTCAGTTTTGACCAATGGAAATTTACATTTGGCTTTGTTTGTTTCATTGGGAAGGGCTTACTGCCACATGAGGCTAAGGTCATTTGGATTTTGCCCATACACAGTGTTACAGATACATGGACTTCAGGGAACATACACAAATGCACTATTCAAGGGACAGGCAGCCTACATCAGGGAGTTAGTATTGTTAGAAAACAGTGATGTTAGGTAAGGAGAAAGCAGATGGAAAGAATCTTACAGCAAAGGGACTCACTCATTTTCACCCCTTTTTATCACAGATGGATCTGTCAAAATCTCCCCAACGCCTGCAGAAGGAATATCATGTGGATGTTAGCAGTGTACTTCCTAGACCATGCAAATTAGTCACATGATCTAACCAACATTGGGACTGAATGGTAGACGTGTTTGCATTGTTCCCAAAATTTTCCTTCTTTTGCCACATGGAAATAAGGGGGGCAGAGATAGTCAAATGGCACCTTGCAGGTCAAGCACTACAAGCTCGCCTCTTGTGTACTCATAGGACCAGTGGCTGAAGGCAAGCATCGTCTCCTCCATCAGGGTTGTGGGGACGATCTCATCACCGTTGTTATTGTTGAACTTCCTGAACTCCCCAGTGATGCACTCCTCGATGGCGAACCACTGGTTGGCGGAGTGGCAATACAGCAGAAACACTTCTAGGAACCTTGCCGAACAGAACGGTAAAAATCAGAACAGAAGAGCAGATTTAGACAGTGCTTACCACGCATGGGGTGTTTGGTGAAATTGGACAGAAGTTGTTTCCCTCTTGTAGACAGAAAAAATAAAATGAAACACAGTTGCATGCAGATAAGCTACCTGGGAGAGTAGAGAATTGTCTTTGGCTTAATTTGGTTGAAAGCGAAAGTCAGTTTCTGAGCTGCCCTCTGCTGCTGAATTTCCTGTGGGAGAAGTAGCCAACAGATAGTGACAGTGAAATGCAGTTACATCACAGCTACTTTTTCCAAAGTTTACCAGACAGTTGTATAGTGTCATGTGGCTTTAACTGTAAATTATTGCATACCACCCATATGCACTTTCATACTTTCTCAAACGCATAATCTCTCTCTCTCACACTCACACACGCACATGCACACACCTACCCTGAGACACAAGTGTAAGACGGTGTCTTCTCTGTAGATGCTCTGCCAGGTGTTGACCACCTCTGGCAGGAAAGACTTGATGATGTACTGGTGTCCTGGCTTGAGGATGTCATGCTCAGACCAGGTGCAGAGCACCTTAAGTGCCCGGCGCAGGCCCCCTCCCATCTCTTCTTTGCCAAGGAACTCGATCTTGGCACACAGCCCTTGCTGGGCCCAGGATGACATGCTGTTATTGAGGGTGTTTGGAGAGCTCTCCTCCAGGCGATACACTGTTACAGGCTCTCCTACAGGGGGAGTCAGAGAGCATAGATTACTACAGCTCTGCAAACATCTTACAAGGCACCATGTAAGTTAGTAAGAAATCAACTAGTGTTGTCCGATTCAGTGACAGTGGATGAAAATCTACTCCTTGAAATACATAAGTATTTTCTCATTCATAATACTTGCATCCCACATTAAACACTGAAGGGCTAGTTTTATGTCTCATTTTGCAGTTTATTGAAAGACCTGCTCTGTTATTACCCCTCAGCTTATTTCCATCAGCCGTCACTTTCAGCATTAGCACACTAAGACAGTTATCACACTAAGATAAGTTATCTGGCTAGCAAGCATTTTTAAAAGGTCACTCTCCAGCTAGTTATCTCAGCTAATGGTATTACATTTAGTCATTCTGCAGAAGTTCTTATCCAGACTTGAAAGTACATACAAAAAGGTTAGGCTAAGAGCAGAGATGATACTAAATCATAAGTGTCACAGTCCTAAAGTAGCAGTGGTTCTCAACCGGTGTGCCGCAGAATTTTGAGGAACCCCATGTGTTTTTATATAGGTGTGTGTGTGTGTGTGTGTGCACGCACTTATACTCTGTGAAAAGACTGATGATTTATATTGTGCTATTAAGCCTCTTGCATGTAACTTATGTAGCGCATGTTACGTTACATGGTTTTTTATGTTTTCATTAGCATTATTAAGCTTCTCATAGTTTTCAGTTAGTATTTGCTATATTTTTTTACATTAAATCGCTGTTTCCTCAAAGCTAAAATTAGCTTGAATTTTTCCAATCTAGTGTTTTAATCGCAGCGGTTTTAGCATACACGTTAAACGGCAAATCACACCGGTGTGACCGTACATGCAAAAGGGCTAATGGAGTTATGTTTTGTTCTATTTTATTAAGTTTATTTTAGTATGTTGCTGTTCATAATGCCGCACTATGTCGGACAAGTTCTTGCTCTGATGCACTTCAATGCATTATTAATAAATTATACGATTGCCTCTCTGATTTAACTATCTGTTTGATAATTATTTGACAATCTGCTGTAATGCAATATGGGTGAAATCTCGCTAATGACACAATAGCCTATCATAATATGTGTGACATTCTTCATAATCGATAACCAACTTTAAGTTGGTGTGCCTTGACTTTCTGGTTTGACCTTTGATGTGACTTAGCCCCAAAAAGTTTGAAAACCTCTGCTATAGTAGAAGTCATTAGTAGATGCATGAAGAAGTCTGAGGGTTTAGTAAATGTTTTTGAGGATATAGCACACGGATATTCAATGAAAATTCAAAGAGGTCCAGTTAGAGAAAATTTCCTCAAGCAAAGGTCTGGAATATCATAATGTCTAACTTGCGTTATGATTCAGTGCCATATATATTGAAGTAGCCTAGTAGTTGTATCAACGTCTGTATGTAGTCAACAACTGACTGTCAAATCAAATAAAGAAAGTACAATTCAATAATAGTTCCACAATATTTAATGGCAGTTTTCACATTGAACTGGAGGGATTATAAATAATAAGTACTCCAATAAATAAATGTTCTCATTTCAAATAAAATAAAAATATTTAAAAACAAAATACATAACACAAAGCTTTTGAAAAATGTGCATCTTAAAATAAAGTGCTTCATTTTAGAAAAATGAAATAAAAAGTGAAGTTTGAGTTTCCCTTTTTCTTCTTTTTTGTTAACTCCATTTCACATCTTAACAGTTTCGACCAATTTTATAATAAACAATCTCAACAGATCTTAATTGAACAGGTTTAACACCTCCCTTTCTCTTTCTTTCCCTCTTATATCTCACTCTTCCACTTTCTCTTGTTCAGTGAGAGAAGTAAGCTTTACCTTGTCCTGCCAGGATTTTAAGTCTGGGCTGGAATGGTGTCAGGGCCATTCTCATAAACATGTGTAGGTGCTCGTTGGTGAGCCTGGAACGATATTTGGTTTTAATAATGTTCATAGTGGAGAAAGCTGCCTCACAGCTGTATGTGGAGCTGAACATAGTCAAGATGTACAGGGCTACTTTCCTCAGACCTGGAAAAGCTGTCTCCGAGACCATTTGGAGCCAGAAAGTGGCAGGGTCAGTTCCTCTAAAATGCTCTTTCAGGGCCACATCTGCTTGGAGATCGACCAGTTGCATCTGGAGAGGCCCAGCATTTGCCCACTTGAAGTGCTGTGTGACTTCCTTTGAGAACCCCCTGACATCTGTGATGAGGAATGGGTTCTAAATGAACAGGGTGAGCTGCAGTCCAAGGCTGAAGCTGTCAAAACGTTTGCTGAACGTTTACAATCAGCTTGTCAACAAAGTCAACAAAGGAAGATACATCTCTCTCACCCTGAACCTGTTCTGGAAGGAGTGGACAGCTGTCATTAGGTCACAAACTGAATTGCCCTTGCCCTATAGCTTTAAATTCAGTTCATTCACGTGTGAAGTGATATCAACCAAAAAGCCACAATATTTACCCTCTTCTCATCTTCTAAAAAGAGAGAAAATGCTGTTGCCTTCTGGCTCTTCAGCTGTGCCAAGAAAGCTGCAATTTCCCTTCGGATGGACCAAAAGCGCTCCAGCACCCTGCCTTTGCTGAGCCATCTTATATTGTTGTGCAGCAGAATGTCATTAGCATTTGCATCAACGTCTCTGAGGAATTCCCTGAGCATGCGATGCTGATGGGAAGAGGATGCCCTGACAAAGTTAATCATTCTCATCATTGTGTTCATCACCTCAGTATACTCCTCTGGTAGGGTGGAGCACAGGACTTATTGATGAATTATGCAATGGTAAGAGGTGAGCTCAATATTGTCCTCTTTCATTCTTGCCACAGCTCAATTCTCTCTCCCTACCATGGCAGGGGCTCCATCTGTGGTTATAGAAACCACTTGTTTCAGCTCTATTCCTCTCTTTGTTAACATCGCCTTTATGGCCAGGTAGATGTCCTCTCCTCTTGTACTGGTCTGAAGGGTTGTAACACCTAACAGGTCTTCACAGAACTCTTTCTTCTCCTTGTCAAAGAACCTTACATAAACTAACAGCTGAGCATTGTCAGACACATCAGTGGACTCATGGTGCCTTAAGATTTGCTTCATTGCTAGCACATCCTGAGTTAATATTTCAATTTTCTTTGTGGCTGATGATGCTGACATAGGTATTTGCTTGATTTTTTCACAAAACTCTTTTTGTTTTCCCTCAAGTAAGGATTCAGCTACCGCACTCATGCGCTCCTTGACAACCTCTCTGTCAGTAAATGGTTTTTTATGTTGACCAAAAATCCAAGCAACTTTAAGGGAACGCTCGTTAGCACGTTGCTGGGCAGTGAATGAATGTGGTGGATCGGTCATATTGGGCTCTTAGATCGTTTATTTTCTGTGCCCTCAGTTAGGATTTGAGTGGGTATGTTTGCTCGAAAGATTTGTGCTTTGTCTCATAGTGGCGCTTCACATTGCCGCTTTTAATAATCACCACAGTCTCGTAACATATGAGACATGCTGGTTTTGAACTGCCCGTGGGATGAATGAACATGTAAGAGTCTGTCCATTCTTGATTAAAAGCTCTGTTTTCGCTGTCTACTTTTCTCTTTTTAGAGCACGCCATGTGAAATTACTTTTCTCTGACTCACTTATTTCTCCGAAAACTGTCTCTCGTCTCGTCTCTCCACCGTGTGTATGTACCTCACTCAATGACTCGAGTGGCAGTGCTTATCGGAATGCACAGATTTGATTGGCTTAGTAGCATCACGTGAGATGATTTACAAGGCATGCAATTGGTCTGTGAGTTTTCTAGGCCACTAAACAAGTGCTGTAAAGGCTACAAAAGCTGTGCCGGTTAAAATAGAAACGCTCCATTAAAATTTAATAATTCTCAATAATTTATCGGTTATAGGTCTGGGTCTGGATAGGACGGCATCTGGGCCTGGCCCCGGACCGCGGTCCGCCTATTAGTGACCTCGGATATAGTATATAGTATGAAAGTGCAGATTTTGGGGTTAGCTGAACCAAAATGTTCCCAGTCTGTGGTGGAAGACAGTTATTGATTCAGCTGTTCTGACTGTTGTGGGGAGATCATTACACCACTGGCGGGCACGAGAGAACAGATGTGACTAAGACGATGGACCTGTTTGGAGAGGGATGACAAGGTGACTACAGGTTGCTAAGAGGAGTAGACTGGCAAGAGTATAAGGTTTGATGAGGTATGGTATAGGATAGAATACTACAGTATAGTAAAGTACAGTACAGTATAGAAAATCAGTATAGCATAATATGGTATAGATGGGAATGCAGCTATGAGGATGGTCTAAATCAACAAACTGCATGCATTGTCACCAGCAGGATTACCCAAAATGATATCACAGAGGAAAGGGTGAGTGAATCTGATCAGCTGGGAGAGAGTAGGTCAATGCATGTGTATGTGTGGTGGGGAATCACATCTTACCTTTTGGTGGTACAGGGGTGAAGGGGATGCTCTGGGATAACCTCATGAGATTATTACGCTCCACAGCTGGAACACAGAGGTCAAAGGTTACTTCACAGGCACCAGGGTCCAGTTTAAACTCATAAACATAACTAAACACTGGTCTCACCTCTCACCTGAATATTGATAGCTTGTGTCCATGGACTTGAAAGGAGAACCAGTGGCTGTAGAACAAAGAAAAATCAATTCCTGACTGATGTGATTTTCAGTAGCTCTTCAGTAGCTCCCAATAAAACCAGCTACTGAACATCCTGAGAAATAGGCCACAGAACTGAAGACCATAACCTCATCCTGCCACAAGGGAGCGCACTTTACCACAACACAATCCATTCAGCCATAGAACTGACCAGCTTTACATACCTCCAAACTGCAACGCATTTACTACAGCCACAACTGAGGGACTGTGCTGCCACACCACAACCAGTGCAGTACACGGGACATAGGAGTGGAGTCTGTGGGCCAGTGAGATGTTGGGCCAGTTCCTACATTAGCTGGGCAGAAATCGCCAAACAGAAACCACACCAACCCATTCCTTGCATGGTGACAGTAGGGGCAGTGTGAACTATAACCAAATACAATTGAAAATTAAGAAAACCTGAGAAACTGGTTAGTGTCAGTTGGTGTAGAAAGGAGTGTTACACACAGAAAGCTACGTTCGTTTTACAACCATCACCATACAGACATGCAGAATGGAACCTGGTGAACTCACAGTCTTTCCTGACCCCCAGGTGTGTGTGTCTGAACAGGTACAGGGATGTTGAAGCTGCAACGAGGAAAACATTGAAGTGTAAATATTTCAACTGTTAATAAAACTTGAAACAATGCTCAAAGACAGCCAACAGCATCAATTTCAAAGGGGAAATATGTCAACAGCAGAACTGATACAATAGGACAACATCATCACAGACACATGTGAAAGTATACTGTTACCACTAAGTGTGAGCACACCTGGGGTCTAAAAAACAGATTCCCAATAAGCATTCTAAATTAAACAGGACTTTTAGAAAGACAGTGCTTAAGAAGAGTATTTCAGAGTGTGTGTGAGATGGGCCTTTTATGGGAATTCTCACAGGTGTAGCATTGTTAAACGTGGGCCTCCCTAAACATCTTGCAAGGAGAGGGGAAGTGACCAGGAAGCCTGTAAAAAAAAACAGCTTCCCTCCAGTTCATCTGACCATCAACATCATGTGACCATAAGCCATGAGTACTCCAAGAACATGAGTCCCAGAGCAGTGCAAAACATCATTCCAACAGTGACATTATATCATACCATTCAAGGCCTCTTCCCTTGGGGATCTGAGAAGAAAATGATACATAGTCAACACCTATGACACTCTTTAGTAAACATACAAATTGCTGCAGATTCATCCAAAAAACAGAAAAGAAAAACAGGGTGTTTAAAAAGCTATAAACAGAAATAATCTGATTGCAGATTACAAAGTACAAAATCACCTGAACTCCCCTCTGTGATGATGCACCCCCACGGCTTTAGTTTAGTTCAAAAATAAGAAAATGGAACATCAATCTGCTTCAAAAGTATTGTGAGGCCTCTGTGTTTTTATCGGCTTATTTGCTCTGAATGGCTGATTGTTCCTCTCTCACCATAGAAACCTAAATCCATATTAGTAGGGGGCTGTGGCAACATCAGGGAAAATCCTTTCAATTTAATAAAAGTATGAGCATAAGTAAGAGTATGAGCCACACAGATTACAGGTGAGGGGGGCTACTGTACACTGTATGAACAGCCAAATACAACAAAATTTTAAAAAGTCAAGGCTTCTGTTTGTTGTTTTAAACAATTCAGAATAAATGGCTGAATGTTGATGTTCTGGTAAAATAAATGATGTAAATATTAATGTGGTTACTGATTAATAACTAACCAATGTCCTTTCTCATTATGCAGCCAGGAACTTAATTAACACTCATGTATGGCATGAGTTACGCTCTAAAGATGCTAACAAAGCGACAGAAAAACACCAGCATGGCTCTCATTGTTTAACAGTGTTTTTTCTGAACTATGAAATCCTGAAATGAGGTTTGTGACCACCCAATCTGGAGCACTGCCTTTCTCTCAGCCTTGTTTTTTGAGTCTTAGAGGAAGCCACCGAACATCAGAAAAGGCTCATTCAGGCTTCTTCTCTGGAGTAAAGCTAGTAAACTTTACAAATGTGCTAATACTCACAGGTTGCTGGATTGTGCCGACTTGTGCTGCATCCTCTCCTGTAAATTGGTGAGAAATGACAAGACAAAAGTTAAACTTAGTCAAAAATAAAACAGTTGGTTTGAAATTATGGGAAGGGAATGGCAGTGCAGTTCCTGTTCAAAGTACCAAGGCCTAAACTCACCAGCAGCAGCCCTGCTTTCAGGTCCTGGTGATACAGGAGATCTTCCGCTGACACTTGACTCCGCCCTCTCCCACTGACAGCTTTTGAAACACAGGTAACCCAAGAGCGCGGGAGCACACACACGTACACGTGCACACATACAAAAGCAACACAGTCATATGCTCAAACACCTCATCAATATCAATAATGCTGTCTGTTAAATCTGCATTTTCAACATAGACAATTAATTATTTAGGACAGAAAGCAAAGTCCTTGTCACATGGAAAACTACTATAAACCATGAGGGATGATGAAATATTGTTTCCTTCAGCACAACTCATAATTTTTTTCCAGTTTCTCCATGTCTGTCATTATTGCTTAAAAATACCTCTAGCAATAATAGCAAGAAATATTATACCACTCACAGAATACATTAAAAAACATCTGAAAGTGAGCCTAATAATAGCTATCTCATGGTGGTGTGACCACATAAATGCCTTTGATTTTCAAATATTTGCAAATGTAACTGGTTACGGTCATCACTGTACTTCTCAGCATGATCCAAGCTTTAAGACTGAACTGTGACAAGTGAGCCATACCCGAGCTGGGACAGAGAGAGGCGTAGTTTCTGTCAAACTCTGTGAAGCCAGCGTATGAGCTGACCGTCCTCATAAGACCTCCAGAAAAGCCCTTGGGTGCAAAAGAGTCAGAACAAAAACCATTAAAATGTGAATGAAAGCAAAGCAATCATGGCACTCATTCATACGTTCTGGGATTCTGGGATGCTCTGTAGAACTTTCCTACAGGTAAAGGTCCTACAGTGAGAACAACATTATTACGTTAATACTAACAGATCTGATCCATATCAATTGCATTACAAGAGCTTACTGAAGCACAGCACTGGTTGTGCTCTACTCCTGCTTTTTGATACCTTAGTCACCCTAGTTATGTTCTATTCCTGCTCCCTTTCAAAATAAAAATATTCCTGATAAAGCTCCTGCTCTCTGATCTTTTTTGAAATAAAAGTCCTTACATACTGACCATCTCTTTGCCCTTCTTTAATGGGCTGAGACGACCCATTCCTGCAGGGGGGTTTCCTCGGAATGATCTCTGAAGCACAGCATTATCTTTGTGGCCTTAAACAGAGAGACCTCTGTCAGCACAACGAAAACATCTATTATTCTGAAAATGTCTGAGAATTTAGAATAAATTCAGCATGAAAAGCAGCTAAGTTCTGACATTGGGAAACAGGTGAAATGGTGAATACTCTCAAAACAGTATACCATCCTGATGTTCAGGTCATTAAAATACAATTTTTCTGGGTTTTTCCAGAATGTCTTGAGAGTTGGAATTACACCCTATTTGACATATACAGTCCCCTCCACAATTATTGGCACCCCTGGTAAAGATGAGTAAAAAGGGTTATAAGAAATTTACCTTTTGGTGAATTAGCTTAGTCTCACACTGAAAAAATGAGAAAAATCCAACCTTTAATCCAACCTTAAAAAACAATGCCTAATCAAGAAATAATTATTTTTAACAAAACCACATGTGCCACAATTATTGGCACCCCTAGAAATTCTTATAAACAAAATGTAACTGAAGCATTTTTTCCATTTATATTTTACTTTTGTTGATCAGAGTGTTTTGGAACTTTCAAGCAGTAATCCATGACTTCCTGTTCCACTGGGGTGTAAATATGAGCTGACACAGAGGCCAAATTCCCATAGTCATTCTTCAACATGGTAAAGATAAGAGTACACATAAATCAAATAAGGGAAAAGTGTGTTGACCTTCATAATTCAGGGCTATAAAAAAAAATAGCTACTCGCCTGAAAATGCCCATGTCTATCATTAGGGCAATAATTAAAAAGTTCCAATCAACTGGAACTGCGACAAACTTGCCTGGACGAGGACCCAAGTTTATTTTGCCACCACGCACAGTGAGGAGGATTGTAAGAGAGGCAAAAAAATCCCAAAGGATCACTGTTGGAGAGTTACAGAAAAAAGTAGCATCTTGGGGTCACCATGTCTCCAAAACTACCATCAGACGCCACCTCCATGTCAACAGATTATTTGGAAGGCATGGCAGAAAAAAGCCTCTCCTGTCATTTCACCACACACATAAGTGCCTGGAGTTTGTTAAACGCTACTGGGACTTTGACTGGAACCGTGTTCTATGGTCAGATTAAACGAAAATTGAGCTTTTTAGCAACAAACACTCAGGGTGGGTTTGGCGTAAAGAGAAGGATGCCTATACCGAAAAGAACCTCATCCTCACTGTTATGTATGGTGGAGGGTCTGTGATTTTGTGGGGCTGTTTTTCCTGCAAAGGCCCTGGGAACCTCATTAGGGTACATGGCATCAAGGACTCCATGAAATACCAGGACATTTTAAATCAAAATCTGGCTGCCTCTGCCAAGAAACTAAAAATGTCGTCGTTGGATTTTCCAGCAGGACAATGACCCAAAACATATATCCAGATCAACACAAAAATGGTTTAATGAACACAAAATCAAGTTTCTGCCATGGCCATCTCAGTCCCCTGACCTAAATCCTATAGAAAACCTGTGGGGTGAGCTAAAGAGGAGAGTGCACAAGAGAGGACCTAGGACCCTGGACGATCTGGAGAGATTCTGTAAAGAGGAATGGTCTCAAATTCCCTGCTCTGTATTCTCCAGCCTTATAAGATGTTATAGGAGAAGACTCAGTGCTGTTTTATTGGCAAAGGGAGGTTGTACAAAGTGTTAAATGCAGGGGTGCCAATAATTGTGGCACATGTGGTTTTGGTAAAAACAATTATTTCTTGATGAGGTATTGTTTTTTCACTGAATAAATTTACTTCAATTAAAGGTTGGATTTTTCTCATTTTTTCAGTGTGAGACTAAGCTAATTCACCAAAAGGTGAATTTCTTATAACCCTTTTTACTCATCTTTACCAGGGGTGCCAATAATTACGGAGGGGACCATATATATGTACATACAACAGAACCCCCCGCATTTGTCACCACACACCTCATATAAACAGAAAGCCTCTGTTAGCAATAAGGGGTGCTGTGAATACTACAGTGTGACGTAGTATGTGAAGTATTAGGTGCCATGTGCACATTGGTAATGACACAGGTGTTTTGCCTTCAGTGAAAACACTGAAGAATGAAAGCACTGCATGCCCTCTCTCTTACCCACAAATGCCCCGAATTCAACACTGGAGCCTTCAGCCAGGACATCCTGCTGCTCCAAAGATGAGGGCTCACCATGCTGAGAAGGGGTGCCAACAAAAAACTTTGCAGCCCATGGCAGGCTGCTCGGCACGTCAGTGCTCTGGGGATCCTCTGGGCAGGACACAGATACCTCAGCCATGGGCTGGCCTCCAAGGCGGAGCTCTGGCGGAGACAGGGCGGCATCTGAGGAGGCCGCCACCAGGCTGCCAGCACCCTTTCTGTCTGTGTTCAAGGCACACCTATCCCCACCCCTTCTGCTGAAAAAAGATTCTGCCAAGTCCCCTCCTGCTTGCATGCTGCACTTGAGCGGGACAGGGAGTTGGGTGTGGGAGGTGATGTCCAGTGGGCGGGGTGCCAGGTTTTTGGACACACTGAGCTCTCGTGTGATCCGGTTGTGCACCTTGCTGGCCTCGGATGTTCGCTGGGCAGAGAGAGCCTTCAGCGTGTCCACTGTCAAAACTGACAGGTCCTGGAGGTGCCCAATCTGGGAGTCTAGGGTGACGAGGGAGCGCTTTATATAGTTGACCCGCTTCCCCACCTCCTTAAGTTGCAGGTACATGGTCTCCACTCTGGGAAAACATTAGAATTACGTTCCTCTGTTAAATGCTTCTGGAGCTCTGACACACTCAATATTCACCTGGACTGTGCGGGTTAGTCACAGGAGTGTGAAGATTCATGAAGCCCAAAATGAGTAAAGCTGTCCATGCTATCAGTGAGTTGCTGGTTTAAACCAATTATTGACTGTTTCAACCAATCAGATTGACTGTGCTATTGCTTAGGAGAGCTAAGTATTCTGATTGGCTCGAATGAGTTTGGGATTGACAAGACATGGTTAACTCATGGCCAACTCATTCAGGTATTGATGAACTAGTGTTAGTAGTGATGGAACCAAAAATTTCCCCATAACATCCCCCTAATTTTCCCCAAATGAGATTCAAAGTCTTTTTCTGTCTAATGAAGAAAAGCAACATGGCTTCATTGGCTGGTTCTCTTTCTGCACATAAGAAAAAGATATTTTTTTTGTTATAACATATATATTTGATTATTTTCCCCCTTTAAGCAATCCAGTCTTGGAACCAGAAGTCGTACATTAGGCTCATCCCACTGTGAAAAGCTCTGCATTTGTGCAATACTGCTGAAGCGAGAGGAATGAAATCCTCCAGTAAGTCTGCATGCAGGCAATCGCTATTTTGTTGAAATACAAGTCCCACAATACATCACAGTGAAGTGGGCTCCACTTAGAAGATAGGTGTTACATCTGTGCAACTCACACATGGCTGGTAAATCTCAGGGTGCCTGAGAGTGGTGAGACGAGGAAACCCTGGCTGATCTTCCCACCCTTAAACCCAACTGAATGAAACTAATTTGTTCTGCCATTGTTGGCAGCCGGTCATTGTTGGCTGATGACACAGCTCAGCCTCAAACAGGACAGCTGTCAAGACAAGTGCCCTGTTGAACGAGCCACTCAGGACCCGACTATTTTTCTGGAGTTACTGAGGGTAAAACAGTAGTCCCACTCGAGTTTCCACTCCTAAAGCAGAAGGAGGGGGCAGGGCACAGATGTGGTGCGGGACCAACCTGTTGGAGGTAACTCTGATCCTTTCCTCACTCCCTGAGTGAAACTGATCGTTTTTTTCTTGGAAGTACGTTTCAACACACTGCTCCTCAAAGTCATGCAGCCTCTTCCTGTCCTCCTCTGTCAGAAACAACTCTGCAGGGGCACAAAACACAAAATCAGTGGCAGGAAAGAAGTTACTCACTAAATCATGATCACCATGTCTCGCTCACTGAAATTACTAAGAGAATGATGGGGCCAAACATTCCCACAGAGGAAAGCAACTGAACTTCCCTCCTAGAGGGCCATAATCCTGCCTTTTTTAGGTTTTTCAGCTCTCACTAATTTGCTCATAACTGGAAAGGACCAAAACAAGGATTGCCCTCCAGGAACTGTAGCCCACCAGGAGTTTGGGTAGCTCTTTACTAGAGGGGACTTTTGTTCTTACTTGGGCCATACGTTCTGCTGCCCTTCTTCCTCTTCCTGCAGATGCAGGTGAAGATGGAGACCAGGTGACTGAGGAGGACGAGGGGAGGTGGAAGGACTGATTTCTCATCGTATGCCATGATGAAATGATAGCGCTGATATTTCCACACCAGGTTGGAGATGGATTTCACAGACAGATACACATTGCTGTGGAAAAAACAAGTAATCCATGTTATACTTTATACAGTATACATATATATATATATATATATATATATATATATATATATATATATATATATATATATATATATATATATATGCTTCAATAGGGTGAAGACTTTGGAGAGGCTAAGTTATGCATTGGACTTCCGGTTGAGACGCCGACAAGATGGCAGCATAAAAAGAGCTCTCCCAATTAGATACATTTTGAAAGCCCCAAAAACTTCGAATTTCTTTTTATAGAGATTTAAAATTAAACAGTGAAGGGGCAGCGATGTCGACTAGGTTAAAAAGCAAGAAAAACATGCAGCAATTAGGGATACACAACGAAATCGAGCAAAGTCATAGCTGCTCCCCTGCTAACAATGGCGGCCATGATGACAACGCGATGCCCCAAGAAGACGCAGTCGATTTGGGCTTGATTTTTAGGGAGCTGAGAGATTCGACGGGACAATAAGATGCATCTTGAGGAAATTAAAGAGGAAAGAACAAAGATAAACACCAGACTAGATGAGGCTGAAGGGCAGATTGTGAAGGCTGAGGCGAGGATTCAAAATACAGAGGATATTCTGACAGAAATGCTAAAGCTACAAGCCCAGTTGGAAGCCGAATATATGGAATCCGAATATATGGAATTCCAGAAGGGGCAGAAAAGGACTCCCCGTCGATGATTACGTTTCTTGAAAATCTCGACATGCCTGATGCAGCAACTCTACAAATCGAGAGAACCCATCGCGCACTTGGCCCACAACCACCGGCGGATGCTCAGCCGAGATCCATCCTGGTAAAATTCCTCAGCTTCAAAACCAAAGAAACGACACTTCGTGCGGCGTGGTAAAACAAAGGATTCACCTGGCAGGGGAAGCGAGTTAACTTAGACAACGATTATGCCCCGCTCATTCTCCAAAAGCGGAAAGAATTTGCAGAGGTTCGGAAGATTCTGAAGGACAGAGGCATTCAATTTCAAACTATGTATCCGGCCCGGCTAAAAGTGGAATATGAGGAGGGGACCAAGATTTATGAGAATGTGGAAGAGGCGATGCAAGACGTGGATAAGAGAGGATTGCCCGTCGAGATCATCAGGGCAGAGACGCTGATGGAACAACTGCGGCAACTGACATGGCAGTCGGCAAACCAGGGGACGTGTATCCCGTTTAAGAAGCAATGCAAGTTACAAGGAGAAATTGCAAACTTATAGAAGAGATTCACCACCTGTAAGTGCAGAGACGAGTCAGAAATCTCACTGAGGCTGTTTGAAATGGGTAGGGTAGGCAAAGGCTGTCCTGCTAATTTATTTCTGAAATGAAACGGACGCTTTGGATGGGTGAGTTCAGATATTAATGTTAAAACTGTTTTCTGGTTAGAAAGAAAAGTGATTTTACTAGTTGATTTATTAAAAACAAATATGAATCGGTACAAGAACAGACGATGGAGCTTTCCTACGCTTTTATCTTCAAGGGCCCTCTCTGTCGTTCTCGAGAGGGGGGACCTCCCTTGGAGCCGTTTGTAGTTGGCTTGTGTAGGGTCATAGGAGAGACCTCTAACTTGGAAGTCGTTCAAGCACAATTTTTCATTTGTATGTCATTGTTGAATGTTCAATTCTCGTTTGTTCACAGTTGTTTTTTTACAGTTAAGAGGAAGCCTTTCACATACATGGTGGAATTCTTATATAATATAACTTAAATGCGAGGTATAAGACTAGTTTCTTTTAATATTAATGGGATACTCAATCCGATCAAGAGAGGGAAGATCCTATCAAAATTAAAGAAAGATAAAGTACAAATAGCGTATCTGCAAGAATCTCACCTTAATGATACAGAGCATGCCAAACTGTATAAAATGGGCTTCAAATATGTATATTCTTCTTCCTACAAAGTGGGGCATAGGAGGGGGGGGGGTGGCTATACTATTATCAAGTGCGGTGAATTATGAGCACATATCAGAGTTTAAAGATAAAGAAGGTAGATTTGTAATGATAACAGGGAAAATAGAGGGAACTCTAGTGAGTTTTCTGAATGTATATGCTCCCCCAGGTAGTGATTGGACATTTATAGGTAAATATTTGATTTAATGGTTACGAAAGCTCAGGGGATTCTAATTTGTGGGGGTGACTTTAATGTACATTTAAATTGGATGCCTCTAGCAGAAATCCAGAGTCAAAATTCATAAGCAGGAAGATAAACGTATTGATGAAGGAAATTTGAATCATAGATGTTTGGAGAGAACTGTACCCATCCAGTCGAGATTACACCCATTATTCCTCCCCCAATGCGATATACTCTAGGATAGACTATTTTTTAATTTACAATAGAGACCTACATAGAATAGGGCAGTGTGACATAGGACCAATTACTCTCTCAGTTCATAGTCCTATTTACATGTCTGTGTGTCTTAATAGAAAGCCAAGGTCTATATTGTGGAGGCTGAACTCAAATATTTTAAATAATCAAGAGATTAGGGAAGGTTTAAAAACTGAAATTATAAACATATCTAGAATTAAATGATAACGGGGAGGTGACCCCATCTGTGCTTTGGGACAAAATGAGGGGCAAAATTATTGCCATTACTTCTCTTATAAAGAAACTTATAAGGCAAAGGCTGCATGACCTGGAAATTAAATTAAAACATCTACAAAGAGAACACACTGACACTTTAGATAATAGTGTGAAGCAAAAAATGAAAGAAATAAGGAATGAGATAGATGACATAGGTACACAAGAAATTAAAAAAACTGCTATTTTCAAAACAACGACATTATGAAGCAGGTGGGAAGTCGTTGAAGCTCTTGTCATACAGACTAAGAAGGCAACAAGCAGATAATGCCATCTACAAGATAAGGAAAAAGATAAGATACAAGATAAGGATGATGTCATTGTAGCGCACCGAGTGCTGGTCATGGAGTAACCCACCTAACTTATCTCTAACTATCTATCCTCGGATTAATATTAACGGACGGACTATAATTATAATACAACAAAACTGGGTTCAAATTCAACTGCAACAATATCTGATTTAACGTTTGACAACAACGAATCTCTCTTTGGATCATATCTTAACTTTCCAAATACTGTAGAAACTAACGGAGACATGAGCTCCCCGACTAAAACAAACACTGCTAGAGCACTCTGTAGCACACCAGAGCCGGGTGAGTCAACCACTCTTAGCAAACCCGCAAGAGTAGAAAGACGTCCACCGGCTGTAAAAAAGAAGCGTCTTTCTAGTCAAGAACTATTAGAATCCCCGGGGCTAACTGATACCGAACATAGCATTGTGTTGCTAATAGACGAAAAACTTAAAACTCTTGGAAAAACTTAGCAAACTGGACATCATTGACACACTCCTAACCGAAGTTGCCGAGCTGAAAAACATGGTTATGATATCTAAAGTGGAAACCGAGGAGCTCAAAACTGTTGTCTCACATCTACAGTCCGAAATTACAAACATTAAAAAAGAAAACCACCGTCTGAAAGAATCTCTGCTGGACCTTCAAACGAGATCAATGAGAGGCAATCTAATATTTAATGGAATTCCAGAGACAAACAACGAAAATATGTTTATGAGCAGGCAGGTTAATGGGTGATGTGCATGTATAGTGATACATGACGTTTAACATTTGAACCTTTTTTTTTAATTTACTTATTTTTTTACTATTATTACTGTTATTATTATCATTATAAGTCCTTCATTATAATAAGTCCTATCATTATTAAGTCCTTTCTGTTGCAAGTGAAACCGGCCTGCCTTTGGCGTGTGTGTGTGTGTACGTGTATGGGTGTATGTGTGTGTGTGGGTGTGGGTGTGTATGTGTATGCGAGTTATCTCAGTAACACCTACAACTGGCAACCCCCTCTACCCCATCACCCCCACCTTATTCTCTTTTCTCCTTCCCTTCTTCCCGCCATGTATCTCTATCGCTCTACTTCACCCCAACTGCACCCCTCTCTGCCATCATTACTCTTTATTAGGATTTTTACTTCTATCTCCCAGTATCTACCCATTATCTCTCTCTCCCCATCTTCCCTCTTATCTGTCTCGATCAATGTTTATAAAAAAACAAATCCAAAGATATTATAAAAATGAATATCAATCACCACAATACCTATCCCATGGTACTGCCAGTGAAATTAATATCATGGAACATAAGAGGAATCAGCTCCCCAGCAAAAAGAACAAAAATATTAAATCACCTAAATAAACTAAGATCTGACATCTCCTTTATACAGGAAACTCACCTTACAGAGGCAGAGTCTCGGAAACTTACAGCTAGATGGATTGGCCAGACATACCACTCCACATACCATTCCAAAAAACAAGGCGTTTCCATTTTAATCAGTAAAAACATTTCATTTTCTCACAACTCAACTTTGATCGATCCAGAGGGACGTTATATCATTATCACTGGTACTATCGGAAAAGACACACTAACTCTAGCAAATTCAGTATCTATGGCCCCAATGCAGACTCTTCCTCTTTTTTGCACTCATTATTCTCAGAACTGTCTAATTTTCCTGACTCACATATCATCTTAGGCAGTGATTTTAACATAGTATTAGACCCAAACATAGATCGCTCATCATCAACCTCCACTAATAAACCCAACCACTCCTCATCCTTGCTTAAACAGTACATGACAGATTATGGACTGATGGATATCTCGAGACTGAATAACCCCAGTAATACTGAATACTCATATTATTCACTGTGACGGTCATGGAGAGACCGCACATGTCCACTGCCTTCCTTGGGCACGAGTTGCCTTTGTGTGAACTCCGCTACACTCGTAAACACACACACACGCTGACAGATGCCGATAAGAGCCATCAAGCTCAAGTAAATGCGATGCCGCTATTGACGGACTTAATGTTGTTGCCCACGAAATCGACGGTTTATAATGGTAAATGAAAATGCTAGACAACCTTGTGATTATGCTATAAAACATCTTTATTGTGCTTTAGTAGGCGTGCAAATTTGAGTGCATAAAAAAAGAACAACGTAGCATAGTCATACCGTGTTGAATGCTGCTCCTCAGTGTTGGCAAATGTCTCTCCGATGGCAAAGGGGTGCCGGGGGGGAAACAGCGTAGCGTTTATTTCGTTCCGGCCACGATTGGCCCAGTTTACCCTGCTTGTGGCCATGGGGGGTGACAGAGACAGCCCTGATCAAGCCGCCTCCGTTTTAATCCTCACGTGTCATTTGGATGAATTGTATTTTTGCTAAAATCTGCTGTTTAAATGTTGTAGGGTGTTATGACGCTGCATCAGGGTTTGTCATGTTGTTGTTTGTGTTGATTGATTGTTTTATGTTCCCCCCTTTATGTGAATGGTGCTGGTCACCTGGGATATGTCTGTCTGTCTAGTCTCATGGTGGGAGTCTAGTGTTGGATGTTGGACTGTGAATACTGCTGCTGTAGTATTGTTCTCTGCTTTTCAAAAGAGACCTAGCAGATTTTGTACTTTGTTTTGTAATTTGTTCGCATTCAGAGATTGCTATTTTTTGTTTGCTTTTTTTTTCTTTTCTTTTTCTACTTAAAACTATTTTTGTGTTATTTGAACCTTGAATATGGACTCCTATTGATTAGTTTTAACATTAAGCCAAAAATAAAAATTACTTTTTGTCCATCTTATTCACTCGCACTCTGAGCTTTTGGCCTGACCCAGGAGCCCTCAGTGGCGCCCTCTCGTCCATTCCTTTACATTCACCTTACCATAAAACATACTCCCGTATAGACTACTTTTTGGTTAACAACTTTATCACACACAGAATAAATGACTCAGCCATCCATAGCATTATCATCTCTGATCATGCCCCCATTAGTATTATCTTCTTAGCAGAACATCAGCCCCTCCCTCCTCCCAGATGGCGCTTCAAAAACTCATTACTAGAGGACAAAGAATTTCACGACTACTTCAAACACGAATGGGCATCCTTTATAGAAATCAATAACACTCCTGGAATAACAGCATGTACACTATGAGAAACTGCAAAGACAGTCATGAGAGGGAAAATTATATCATACTGTACATACAAAAAGAAAGAAGAAATTGCAAAAGAAAACAACCTGCAAAAAGAGGCGAAGAGATTGGACCTTCTGGCCTCTCACGCGCCTACCAATTCAGTAATGAAGGAAGTCCTGAAAACTAAATATGAGTTAAACAACATATTGAACAAGAAAACTGAAGGCACCCTCCTCAAACTCTGACAGCAACATTTTGAATTTGGAAATAAAACAGGTTAACTATTAGCAAACCAGTTAAAGCAACAGAGAAATCTATCATTACCTCAATTATAGACTCATCCGGAAATATAACTCAAAACCCCTCCATGACTCTGTGACTCAATGACTCTTTTAGATCTTTTTACTCAAATCTTTACACTTCAGACCAGAACTCCTCACCTAAACATGTTGAAAGATTTCTCAGAAATGTCTCCCTACCTAAACTAACTCAAACCCAAGCAGAAGATCTAGAGGTACTTCTCTCCTTAGAAGAAATCACCAGAGTGCTTCATCTCATGCCTAACAATAAATCACCTGGACCAGATGGCTACCCTGCAGAATTTTATAAACAGTTTTAGCCTCTCCTTTCACCTCTGTTCTTTAAAGTGACATCTGAAATCCACCAAAATACCACTATTCCCCATCATATGAACACTGCCTATATTACACTCATCCCAAAACCAAACAAGGACCCCATTCAATGCTTCAACTATCGCCCCATATCATTAATCAACACAGACACAAAAATTATTAGCAAGGCTTTATCAGTCAGACTGGAATCTGCAATTTCATCATTAATACACATAGATCGGTTTGGCTTCATCAAGGGGAGGCATTCCTCAGAAAACACACGAAGAGTATTCAACCTGATCAATTTCTATAAAAATAGCACCTCCTCAAACAATCCACTATTCATCATAGCAACCCTTGATGCCGAAAAGGTGTTCGACAGGGTAGATTGGTCCTTTCTCTTCACCTCCTTTAATCACTTTGGATTCCGGTCATATTTCACCTATTGGATTAAAACACTGTACAACTCACCCACTGCATCTGTTATAACCAATGGACTTATATCAAAACCATTTCAGTTACAAAGAGGTACTAGACAAGGATGCCCTCTATCCCCACTACTGTTTGCACTTTTCATTGAACCCCTGGCTGCTTCCATTAGGCAATGTGACTGTATCTCAGGCATCCAATCAAACTCACACCACCATAAAATCAGTCTGTATGCCGATGACATTCTGTTATACATTACAAACCCCTCATTCTCACTTCCAGTAGTCCATAATCTGATCAGTAATTATAGTAGGGCGTCTGGCTACTCCATCAACTGGACAAAATCAGAGATTCTGCCTATATCCAAATTCAATTGGGATGCTGAGGCTGGGATCCCCCTCTTCAAACGAACAGCAAAATCTATTACATACCTTGGAATCTACATTTCTCCAAATTTAAACGAATTATTCAAACTTAACTATACCCCTCTACTACAAGAAATAAAAGACAATCTGGAAAGATGGAATAAATTACCACTATCTCTAATTGGCCGAATTTCAACCGTTAAAATGAACATCCTCCCAAAAATAAACTACCTCTTTGCCATGACCCCTGTCACCCCTCCCCTTGGGCTGGTTCTCCTCTCTCAATAGTGCAGTGACTAGATTTTACTGGAAACACCAAAAACCACAAATTAAACTATCCACCCTCCAAAAGCTCAAATGATACGGAGGACTCGGGGCCCCAAATTTTTTACTATTTCCTCTCACACCAATTACAGTATATCCGCCACTGGACAAATAACACCAATCCACCTTGGGTAGATATCGAAAACACTTTAGCTCAAGAATTGAACATCAAAAATCTCCCATTTATAGATAAATCCATAAAAACTCACACTTGTTACAAAAACAACAACACTATCAGCACCACCCTAACTGCTTGGTGGAAGTCAAATGAAATTCTCCATTACAGCCTCTCAGTATCTATTCATACTCCATTATGGCATAATAATAATATGGCATAACCCCATGTTTTTAATCAATAACAAACCCTTTTTCTTCTCAACCTGGAATGAGAGAGGAGTAACCAGCCTGGGACAGTTACTCCATGATGGCTTGCTCATGACCTTCGACCACATCCAAAAAAAATCTGAAGACAGCACTATATCAATCCCTATAGACAAGTGGACCACAGATATAAACAACCTACCAACAGATATTAATTGGCAAAGCATATGCAATAACTCATTCTCTATGACATGTAATTCCAAAACCCAGCTTATACAGTATAAAGTCCTCCATAGAACAAACGTTACTACCCACAAACTTTACCGCATGGGCTTTAGCCAAAGTAATACATGTTCATATTGTTCAACCTCAATAGATGATTACTTCCATGCCCTCTGGCTCTGTCCCCACGTCCAAAACTTTTGGTCGGAGGTCTTGAGCAGACTATCTGAGATCCTTAGCCTCAGCATGCCCTTATGCCCCATCATAGCTTTACTTGGCGATGTCTCTACACTACATACACCAAAACATCTCAAATCATTCATATTAATATCACTAACCATCGCCAAAAAGACCATATTACTGAACTGGAAAGACATAACCAAGATATCAATAGCTCAACTGGCTCAATCTACTAATAGACCATTCAAATTTAGAAAAACTTACCGCATCTTTGAAAAACAATATTAAATCCTATGAAGACAACTGGTCCCCCTTTCTACAATACCTTCAACGCTGATTCCTCTCTCCAAAAATGACCCTTAACATTACTATTCTTTTTAATTTTTATTTATTTGTATATTTTTGTTCCTTTCTTATACATCTTTCTCTTTTCTTTCCGTTCCAACAAACCTATATGAAAACACAGTGTGCAGTTTGTCCCACCAGTCTGGTCTTGTCTGTCCTGCCCCATCACGTCTTGTCAGTCTTGTTATGCTTTGTTCCTCAACCTTTATACGTAAATACATATATAGAAAGAATGATGTATTCATTTTATTTATGTATTTATTAAATGTTATTATGGGTTTTGTTTTTTTGTTTTTCCTTTTCTTTTTTTCGTTGCTTCCCTTTGCTCTTTGTTTTTTGTAGTTATTGTTGTTAAATAAAAAAATAAATTAATAAAAAAAAAAGGAAAAAAGAAAAAAAAAAAGATGAGGAACCCCAAATCAGGAGCAACTGAGTGTAGGCTAGAGAAAATTCAGCAAAGTTTTGAAAAGTTTTATAAGACACTGTATTCCCAACCACTAATTGATAATAACCTTCAGATTGAGTATTCCTTGCCTCTCTTGATTTACCCTCTGTCACAGATGAACAAAACAAGGCCTTGGTAGCTGAAATAACAATAGAGGAATTACACTCAGCAATTTCGAGACTGAAGCAAAATAAATCCCCGGGCACAGATGGTTTCACTGCTGAATGGTATAGATCACTGATTCTCAATCCTGCTCCTGGGGCCCCCCTGCTCTGCACGTTTTCCATCTTTCCCTGCTCTACCTACCTGACTGAACTCATCAGTGGCACTTTTGACTAGCTGAGCACACCTGATTTAATCACTAATTTCAATCAGGTGTGTCTGGAGTAAGGATAGATAGAAGATATGTAGGACAGGGGGACTCCAGGAATAGGATTGAGAAACACTGAGAGGTTGGCTCCAGTATTATTGAGAGCTTGTAATTGGGTATTACAGAAAAAGGAAATTCTACCCTCTTGGAGGGAAGCGATAATTTCAGTCATCCCAAAGGAAGGGAATGACAAGCTACAGTGTGGCAGTTTTCGTCCTATCAGTGTTTTGAACATAGATTATAAGTTGTTTACATCTATATTGTCACAAAGAATAGACAGGATCCTACCTAGACTTACTCACTCAGATCAGACAGGTTTTATTCGTCAAAGACAAACACAAGACAGTATTAGAAGAACCGTACACATTATTAGGCACATTACACAGCATAGAATAGAGGCTGCTCTTATAAGTTTAGACGTAAAGAAAGCTTTTGATTCAGTTAGGTGGACCTTTTTATATAAAGTGCTATCGAGATTTGGTTTTCACGTATCTATTATTGCAACATTCCAAGCACTGTATGATAGTCCATCCGCAAGGATTAAAATTAACAGTCACCTATCAGAACCCTTTATCCTGGAACGCAGGTCTAGGCAATGTTGTCCCGCCGCCCCCCTCCTCTTTGCTTTATTTATTGAGCCATTGAGCCAATGGATCAGACAAAATGTGAACATCAAAGGAATAGGTATGGCAACTGGTGAGCATAAACTAGCTTTGTTTGCTGATGATGTACTGATATACTTAGCACAGCCCACACAGACATTTCCAAAACTGATGGACGTATTAGAGGAATATTGGACACTCTCAGGTTACAAGCTAAATATTCAGAAGACTCAAGTAATTACATTTAATTATAACCCACCCAGCTGTATTATAGAGAAATATAATTTGAAATTGGACGCAGATTCAATAAGATATTTGGGTGTTGTTTTACCTAAAGATATCTCAAAATTATTTGATTTTAATTATGGCCCTTTGAATGCAAAAATAAAGTCGGACATACTACAATGGAGTCTCATTCCCTTCCTGAGTCTAAGCTCCAGGGTAGAGTCTGTTAAAATGAACATCCTACCGAGATTGTTATATCTTTTTCAGGCTCTCCCAGTGGAGATCTTCTAAGCAGTTTATGGAATGGGACAAATTAATATCTAGATATTTATGGCAAGGGAAAAAATCCAGAATTAGATATAAAATGCTACGATTAAGAAAGGAAGGTGGAAGATTAGGTCTTCCTTGTTTACGTGAATATTATGCAGCTCAGTTGAGGCCTTTAGTATGTTGGTGTATCCCATCATACTCTGCAAGATGGAAGGAAATTGAGAATGCAATAATAGAAGGGGTTCCAATAGCAGCTATAACTGCAGATAGTAAATTAACAAATAACATGACAGATAAAAACATAAAAATAAAAAAATAAAAATCTCTGGATTAATCTAGCATTGAAGATTTGGCAAGAGATAGTGAAACTATGTGGTTTAGGAGATTCATCTAGAATGCTGGTGTGCATATGATACTGATTTCCTTCCAAATAAAACTGATAACAGATTTAGAATGTGGATTAGAAGAGGCCTTTCAAATTATTCTACATTTGTGCATAAGGGGACATTTAAGAGCTTTGAACATTTGCAGAGAAAACATGGTTTACAATGAAATGATTTCTATAGGTATCTTCAGGTCCGACACTATTTCAATCAAAATGTAGGGGGAGCATTGGAGGCAGGAGAAACACGAATTTTGGAGGTGTTTTTATCAGCAGGTAACTCAGTGGTATGTAATAAGATTGTCTCCAGACTGTACAATGGTTTTCATCAGACCAAACTTGACAATACACTATATGTTAAAGAGAAATGGGAAAAGGAGGGTAATTTGGTTATTTCTGGGGAGAAATGGGAAAGATTATGTAAATTACAATGGGAAACCACATGTTCAACTATGTGGTGAGAATTCAGTTGGAAAAATCTTATAAGGTTTTTTATTACGCCCCTACAAAAACGACACCAAGGGTCTGGTGTGGAATGTTGGATGAACATTCCGAAGCTAATGAAGCCAACCACTTCCATGTTTTCTGGGAATGTCCAGTTGTAGTTCCTTTCTGGTGGGAGATTCACAAGAACTTGGAAGCTATTTTTGATGTTAACATCCCTTTTAATTGTGACTCCCTATACCTGGGGAACATTTGAGATGTGGGACACCAGTGATAGGAAATTGATACTGATTCTTCTGGTAGCAAGCAAAAAGGCTATCACAAGAAAAAAGTTAAAACCAGAACCACCTACAGTGGATGAATGGATAGATATAATCCATGATATATAAATAATGGAAAAGCTGTCTTTCTCTCTTAGAATCCAGAAAGAAAAATTCTTTCGGATCTGGACTAAATGTTAAACCCATACGGTCAGATTTTTGTTGAATGGTTAAGACAATGTGATGTATTTTTTATTTTTTTCCTTCTGTTCTAATCTTTGCGATATGTAATATGAAAGCTCTCCATGTTCTTTTGTTTCGTTTTTAAGTTTGTTTTAAGAAAAAAAAGGGTAAACCTTTGGTCATAGTGAAGAACGGACAGACATTTTCAAGTTCAAAACAATATACTTTCTTTAGCAACGCGATCTGAATTAGGATCGAACTTGTATGTTTTCAAAAAGAAAAGTGGAAGTGTTAAAGTGCTGAAAATGTGTCATATTGATTGTATTCTTGTCAAAACCCAGATGACCAAAATAAAAATAAAAATAAAAAGTTATGCATTAATTTGTAAAGGTCAGTCTAACACTAGATGTCAAAACAGTCCTGCAACCTACAGTACAAATCCAGGTGAATTTACTGAAGGTCCTACGCATGGCAAAATCTCTTTTTAGAGATCGAAAACACTGGACGTCACAGTGCACAGGACAGCCAGTTGTATTCGCAAAAAGGACAAGACAGATGTTTCAACTTACTTGAAGAAAGCAATGAGGAGATTTACTATGAGAATGTACTGAACAAAGAGGTAAACAGCCTGCAGAAGCGGGGTCAGCCAAACTGCTGGGCCACACAGCTCCTTTGCCTCACTATTATCCGCACAAACTGAGGGGAAACATAACAAGTGAAATGACAAACATTACCAACAGAGACAACTACCAAAAAAAACAATATACATTGTAAAACAGTATAAATTGTAAATTGTTCTCATTAATTATATATACACAGCAATGTTTAATAACGGTTACATAATGAATAAACCTCACCAACCAGCAGCCTCTTTACATAGGCATTCACCAGCTATCCAGAGCAATGAGGAAAAAAACAAATAACAAAAAAAAACAAACAAATAAACAAAAACCCCTCAATTTAATTCCCAAGTACAATCCAGTGTGGAGTGGATATATTTTGATCAGGTCATCACAGCATTTTAAAAAGTGCAAGAACAAACACTTTTTAAACTGATTTTAGTGTGCAGGTGAGAATCATCCCCCATGCCGTGCTGGAAATCTGTAGGAAAATTTCTGGCTTACCGTCATCATCCCCCTTACCATCGATCTCGTATGCGTACACCTCGCCATACATCATCCAGTAGGGCTGGAAGACCACATCTTTGGCCAGTGTCCAGGAAGGTTCCTCGTTGGGGTATAGAATTGCTTTCCGCGGAACCCCATAGCTAACGAGTATCACGGCCATTATCACAACAATGTAAAACATGTTGGCCACCTGCAGGCACAGCCACAGAAAGGGTTGTTTTTTTTAAATTGAGCCTTGTTAAGACACTGTATAATGAACTTCCATCCCTATGGACAGTGTGTCAGGCTGAAAGACCATCAGTGAGCCATGGTAACATGCATTTGGTAAAAGCATGGGTCAAACTCTAAGGGTATCCTCTCAGCTGTATTCAGCTGTGTTAATTCACAATACTTTTTCATGGCTACAGATGGTACTGATGAGATTATTATTTAAAAATACTATCATGGTCAAGATTTGTTGTTCTCCACAAACATTAAGTTTTCAACATGAACACTGACACGGATACAAAGATACTTACTGTGATACTTACACGGATACTTACTGTGGTTTACTTATTTGAGTTACTTACACTATATGGCCAAAAGTGTGTGGACACCCCTCCTAGTTATTGAGTTCAGGTGTTTCAGCGACACCGATTGTTAACAGGTGCATAAAATCAAGCACATAGCCATGCAATCTCCATAGACAAACCCTGGAAGTAGAATGGGTCGTACTGGAGAGCTCAGTGACTTTTAACGTGGCACTGTCATAGGATGCCATCTTTGCCACAAGTCAGTTCACGAAATTTCTGCCCTGCTAGATCTGCCCCGGTCAACTGTAAGTGCTGTTATTGTCAAATGGAAGCGTCTAGGAGCAACAACAGCTCAGCCATGAAGCGGTAGACCACGCAAACTTACAGAGCGGGGCTGCCGAGCGCTGAAGCGGGTAGCACGTAAAAACCGCTTATCCTGTGTTGCAGAGGTTTTCAAACTTTTTGGGGCTAAGGCACATCAAAGGTCAAACTAGAACATCAAGGCACACTAACTTAAAGTTGGTTATCGATTATGAAGAAAGGCTATAATGTCATTAGTGAGATTTCACCCATATTGCACTACAGCAGATTGTCAAATAATTATCAAACCGATAGTTAAATCAGGAAATCGTATAATTTATTAAAAATACATTGAAGTGCATTGGAGCAAGAACTTGTCCAACACAGTGTGGCATCATGAACAGCCACATACTAAAATAAAATAAATAAAATAAAACAAAATATTACTCCATTAACCCTTTCGTACGGTCACATGGGTGTGATTTGCCGTTTAGCACGTATGCTAAAAACGGTGCGATTACAACACTAGATTGGAAAAATTCTAGCTAATTTTAGCTTTGAGGAAACAGCGATTTAACATTAAAAAAAATAGAAAATGCTAACTGAAAACTATGAGAAGCTTAATAACACTAATGAAAACATAACGAACCATGTAACGTAACACGCATGCTACATAGTCTATTTCAGTTTTTTCACAGAGTATAAGTGCACACACACACCTATATAAAAATGCATCGGGTTCCTCAAAATTCTGCGGCACACTGGTTGAGAACCACTGCTCTGTTGAATCACTCATTACAGAGTTCCAAACTGTCTCTGGCTGCAACATCAGCACAAGAACTGTGCATCGGGAGCATCATGACATGGGTTTCCAAGCCCAACATCACTATGCGCAAAGTGGTGCAAAGCACACCGCCACTGGACTCTGGAGCAGCGGAAACATGTTCTCTGGAGTGATGAATCACACTTCACTATCTGGCAGTCTGATGGACGAATCTGGGATTGGCAGATGCCAGTAGAGCGCTGCCTACCGGAATGCACAGTGCCTACTGTAAAGTTTGGTGGAGATGGGATAATGGTCTGGGGCTGTGTTTCAGGGTTTGGGCTAGGCCGCTTAGTTCCAGTGAAGGGTAACATTAATGCTGCAGCATACAAAGACATTTTAGTCAATTGTATGCTTCCAGCTTTGTGGCAACAGTTTGGGGAAGGCCCTTTCCTGTTCCAGCGTGACTGTGCCCCTGTGGACAAAGCAACGTCCATAAAAACATGGTTTGACGGGTTTGGTGTGGAGGAACTCCAGTGGCCTGCACAGAGCCCTGACCTCAACCCCACTGAACACCTTTGGGATGAAGTAGAATGCTGATTGCGAGCCAGGCCTTCTCGTCCAACATCAGTGCCTGACCTCACAAGTGGTCTTTTGGCTGAATGGACACAAATGGGCACTCCAGAAGAGTGGAGGCGGTTAAAGTTGCAAAGGGGGGGGGAAACTCCATATTAATGGTTTTGGAACCATTGTTCCAAGCCCATGGTTTTGGAATGGGATGTCCAATAAGCTCATATAGGTATGATGGTAAGGTGTCCACATACTTTTGGTCATATACTGTATTTCATAGGAGCGAAATGTTATTAGCACTTAAAAACACATAATACAGATATGTCCTTTTATGCCCTAAAAGTGAAGTATTTCAGGTTGCATTTTATGTATAAACCGACAGTCAAAACAATTGACTAATTTAAAATGTAATTAACTCACCATTTTCCCGATCATCATGATGTAGGGGCCAGCATACTGGTTCACAGCCACAATGTCCAGCAGTCGTACAAACCAAAATATGATATTCAGGCAATACACTATCCTCCCAGCTATGAAGAGGTCACCAGTTCCAAATCGCAATCCAAACCCCACAAAGAACGAGACTATTGCAATGGTGTCTGAAATGTTAAAATAGTCACTGAACCAGACTCTGATCTTTTGAGTTATCTTTCCAGCTTCAGACATAAACATCTACAAAAGAGAGACAACAAAATGAGTACAGGGCAAGAAATCCATTTGTTTTTCAACAAATAGATTAATTATGAATTCAAAAACATACAGGCCAAAAATAATGCCAAGGACAGATTTAAGATTTCAGTCAGGCTCTTTTTCAAAGCTTTTACTTTCTAATGCAGGTGAAGGGTGACATAATGTTTGGGCTCTCCTTATAGCCAGGGACTACCTGGTTTGACCGATAACAGACTGGACTGAGTCCATTCTATTCTGAGTGTTGTCAGTGGTTTAGAGAGAGCTTGAAAACCCAAACTGGAGATTGGCCAGTCTCTGGAATGGAGTTCAGTGAGCCCTCCACAACAGAATGGTGTGGTGGCAGTGGATGGTCTTTACCTCCCGGGTCTTCTCTATGGCTGAGGTGAAGATGTAGAGGATGACAACGCACTCCTGCCAGGAGGGTGTAGGTGGCATTCGTACCAGGATCACATAGGAGTACAGCATCAGGAAGCCCAGGTATGCCAACTGATAGAAACGACCAGAAACACTTATCTGTGACTAACCCTGCACTTCCAACCTGAACCGCAGCCAGGTAAAAAACCTAAAGTGCTACAGAAATGACTCCCATTTGCGTGTACATCATGTATGGTGACGTCAAACTCCAGCTAGGAAATGAACCCGTAACCCTCTGGGCACTGGAAACCCTTGGGCATCTTGCCCTGTCCTGCCTCCATATGATGGTTACATGGCCTAATGTGTCATACGCCTACCGTGTTGAACCAGAATTTCACAATGGGGGCATGGTAGAAAGCATAGAACTTTCTGGTGATGGGGATCCTCCTTGGGCGAAAGTGAACTTCGGTCTCACTTTTTGCCTCTGTGGCATCACCCTGCTGCCTCATCTCCTTGAAGATGCCCTGAAATGCAGAGATTTGAGTTCTGAAATGGTTATGCAGCTTTTTAGCATGAAAAACAAGTAGATGCATACAGTTAACTAGTGACATTATATATATATAATATATTCTATATATTTACTATTTATTTTATAATGTTTTTGATTAACTTGTACTTGTGAAGACATTTACCATTACAATGTGAAAAATGAAATGCCTAGAGAGTTGCTGCAACTTGATATTGGTAGTAGAGCTGCAACTAAAGACTATTTTGACAGTTGAATAATCTATCGATTATTGAAACGAATAATCGACTATTTGGATTATGAATCGCACAATTACTCAATGGCTCTCATTTATCTATCGACTTTTAAATTTAGCTTGAGGTTGTTTTAGGCATATGCTAACTAACAATAAAGACAATAAAGAGAACTTTATTCAAAAATACGTCTTTTAATGAATGGACTAATACAGTGAGGGCAGTTGCTTGCTGGGAAGTACAAGTTTGCTTCCTTTGAAGAAAGACATCCATGGTAGCATTACGAGATAGCTGATATACCCGAGAACCCATAACTCATTCGAATTAATTTGAATGCAACCCACATTGGGCACGCACGCATAGGCACGAGTTGTCGAAATATTTCACGATTTTTAGAAAGTATCACATTCTCCGGTGTTCTCTCAACTTGTGCACTCGGCAGCAACACTATCTCCAGCCAGAAACGTCACCATGACAACGACGCAATGTTTAAGCAGGGAATTTCTAAATAGCAGACAGGCTCTGGTTTAACATTGTAAAGTTAGGGCACATTTGGAACGTGAACAGGATCATTGTGAATAATAGGTAATTATTTGCTGAATGGTATGTTCAATGTCATTAATAATTTATTGATCAAGAAAAAATGTATTTCAAAATGGAAAACATTACAGCTCATAGCGTGAAGCAGCATGGCTTTTAACATTAACATTAACTATGCTAGCTAGCAAACTAACTTAACAAGATGAGTCTTCATCATCCAGAGAGCCAACGTGCCACCTCTTCAGATGCTCAAGCATAACTGATGTGTTCCCATGCCAGGCAAGGTCAGGTCTGCAAATGTTGCAATTCACAACCTTCTTGGCAGAGTTAACCCTTTTGCGCGTACGGTCACACTGGTGTGATTAGCCATTTAGTGCATATGCTAAAACCAGTGCAATCAGAAAACTAGATTGGAAAAATTCTAGCTAATTTTAGCTTTGAGAAAACAGTGATTTAACATTTAAAAATTTAGTGTAACCCACATAAAATGTACCCTCACTGAAAGGGTTCATTTCTGCCTGGTCATGCGTAGTACATTTACATTTATTCATTTGGCAGACGCTTTTATCCAAAGCGACTTACATAGGTTACAATTCTTTACAATGTTATCCATTTATACAGCTGGATATTTACTGAGGCAACTGTGGGTTAAGTACCTTGCCCAAGGGTACAGCAGCAGTATCCCAGCGGGGATTGAACCGGCAACCTTTCGGTTACGAGTCCTGCTCCTTAACCACTATGCTACACTGCGCGCTCCCTCTACCGTAGTAGACGGTAGAGGGAGCGCGCACGCTTGCTCTAAATTTTTTTCCTGGATACCAAGATCAATGCAGACAGAGAAAATTAAGCAGAGAGTTGAGAACTTGTTACTTTTAACAATTTCTTTGAAGCCAAATCTTCACCATTAGAGTGCATATACGTAGGAGACATCCCTGGAAAAGTACAGAACCCAGAAGACTTTTTTTCCCATGCAGTTCTGCTGTTTTTTTGAAACTCTGGTAAGCGGTTTTCTCTTTGATAGTTAGCTAGCTAGTTATATCAAAATGGCGAGCGCTGTGTAGCTGTTGAAGACATCATGATTAGTAGTGTTTATGTTATTAATAAAACGTTGGTAAATGTGTTGAATACTTATTCTTGTGAAAGTAGAATTAAAAACCAATCGGAGTAAGCAGTTAACCGGTATTAAATTGGGAAAATATTCAGAGTTTTAGATTTATCCCTGTACAGTTTTAACTGCGTCACTACCATTAGCAATGTGGCTAATGTATTGAAGTGAATGAGAGATGCTAACACACTGTACCCGGTAGTCTAAGGGTTTCCATAGTTTTTTTCTGCGTCATATCTGTTAGCTATGTAGCTGATGTATTGAAGTGAATGATAAACCTAAGTTAGTCGGTTATCACTTACACTAGCCAGCTATGCTAGTAAGTCGTACTAGCAGTTATAATTTAAGTAACCGGGTTTTCAAGGTATTACGTTGTGAGTGTCTGGTAATGTTGTAGAGTTGATGTCATGCAGTTTATTTTCTGTGAACTTTATTTTCCTGAAAAAAGATAGAGATGGAACATAAAGAAAAGATTGTAATGGAGCTCTTACTGCTATATGCAGGTTGGTTTTTTTGTATACACATATGGGAGAGTCAAGGTACAGGGATGGCGAGCCAGAGAAGGTCCAGTGAGCTGCGTTGCCTGTGCTAGAGGAAGGACTGCGTGTGCGTCGATCGTCCTGTCCTGTGCAACTCCCACCATACTCCTCCAACGGATCGGGGCAACTGGATATCAACCGAGCAGCTAAGCAACAGGAAATTTAAAGAGATCTCTAATTTTTTTCCCTTTCAAATCAAATTACCGGTAGATGGGACTTTGCTTTGCTTTATTTTTATATCTAGAAGCCATAAGGTTGCAACATAATTTTCTTTAAAAAAAATTGTTAGTACCAGAGTAGTAAGATTTTAGTTAAAGACCTTATGAGTAAAAGAGCGCTCATTTTATTTTTATACTTGTAGCAAATCGAATAGCAAATTGGTCAGGAAAGTTTCTTTTGCCATTACCTTGAGAGATATATTTTGTTTTTTATACTGAACTGTAAATATTTAAAAGTGAGGACATTTGAGCTTCATGTGGTTGATAATAAATGTGCCGGCAATATTTTGTTTTTCCTTACCAAATTCTCATTGAGTTCTTATTCCTCCGTAACCGGACCTAGAGTGGGTGTTTACTTTAGATGCGTTCATCCAGTGACTAGCCCAGCGTACTCCAAAGACAAGCCAGATCAGAAGATACTAGGATTTGATTTGTTCTCTACTGTAACATTACTCACCCACGGTGTTACATTAGCAAATGCTAACTGAAAGCCATGAGAAACTTAATAACGCTAATGAAAACATAACGAACCATGTAATGTAACGCGCGCTACATAGCATAAAAAACAAGTTACGTGCAAAAGAGAAATGCTGCCACACTTTTGAGGTCTTTGGTCGTGAAGGTGTTGCTACCTCTATTGTTCAGTCCAGTAAAGCAACGTAGCTTTTTAGTCTACATGTCTGAGCATTCCGAGTCAGCACGAAAACCAACTAATCGAAAATTAAATTCATTGGCAACTAATTTGGTCATCGATTTTAGTCAACTGCATCGATTATTTGTGTACCCCTAATTGGTAGAAATGAAAATTTTTCTCCCATAGAATCAACAGTATATGTGTGTTAAATACATCCACAGCGGATACAAAGGTTACGCTGATCTCACTGGTTCTCTGTATGTCATCGTGGCCTTGTGAGTAAATGTTACTCCCTCATGTTCATGTCTTTCACACACACCATTAAACTGGAAAAATGGTTGGTGGTGTGTCTGACCATTTGGACGTGATCATGGGCATGGGGGTGATGGAGGAAGTGCTCGCCGTCCTCCATGGTCATCAGATGGGCATCCTGGGACTGGGGGATGTGGGACATCTCCGCTTTGGTTTTATACTCCAGAAGGAGTATCGCTGGTGGAACCAAGATGCTCAGAATGACCTGGAAGGGGGTGGACAGGATGCATCAGGCAAACTGGACTTAAGGTAACACCCCGATTCCAAGCAACATCTCCAGCAGTAACCAATGATGAAAAATATGAAAAAGTAATGGGACCCCCTTCAGAAAACAACAAAAAGGAGTGTGTTACAGCAGGAAAGAAAGCAGACTGGTTGTGACAAGGAAATTGTGGGTTGAATTACCAGGTAGGGTGCTGCTGTTGAGTGCTGAGTGCCTTACATCAGTAAATGTCCTGCTGTGTCAATGTGAAAATCATTAAGAATGTAGGCCCTGTGAATCACTCTGTACTTGCCGAGCTGTTGGACTGTGGGGCTAGCAGCATCAGAAACAACCCTGTGCAATCTCAGTTGCATGTGAGTGTATAGAACACAGGTGGGCAACATTATTTTCCAGAGGGCCATACCTACTTTGATAAAGTAAGCTGAGGGCCACACATTGGACGATTGAAATGAAACATGAAACGCATAGTGCTGTTATGTTAAATGACATTAATTTGATATACATGACAGATTAGCCTACTTTACAGTAGCCTATTTGCCAGTCTACTCAAAGCCCTGCCATTTTTTACAGCTTCATTTCAATTTGGTGTACTCTGCGGTTACAATAAAAACATTTACTTTCATAAAACAGTCCAACCAGATGCCCTTTTTGACAATTCAGCAGTCAACTCTTCATCAATGACTTCCACACGCCGAGTAACTGTATGACGCGACAGGCTCACATTTTCAAACTGACTTTTCTTGTCAGGGCGAAGTATACTAGCCGCCTCTACCTTAGTCTTTTAAGAACTCACCATCTGAAAACGGCTTGCTGCGTTTTGCGATTTTGTGTGACAGCATGTAGCTAACTTTTGTTGCCGATTCTTGGACTGTAGACTGCTTTGTAAAAATTTTCTGCCTGGCAATTCAGTTGGAAGACAATTTCTGGGCTTTTGTTCTCCTTCCCGCGAAGACAAGTTTGTGCCATAGTTAGCATGCTTAGTACTGATATGTCTATTAATGTTGTATTCTTTGAATACTGCAACATTTTTGCGATACAAAATGGCGAGAAGGAGACAACTGGCTCTCGTTTAGGGTCAGTTAAAAACATGGTAATTATGTGAGGCTTTGGTACTTTTTTCTGTGGCGAGACACCTTTTGGGTAGATAACGTACATTGTTAGCGATCTAGCTGGCTATACATTGTTGCAGAGCTAACGTTAGCTAAAAGGCTAGTTTTGCTAACGATAAGCAGTAAGCACAAACACCAGAAACTCCTATGACCCGTCCAATTTGACTCCAAACGGCATGTTTATGATGAATGTTATGATACGGTTTAACTGTCATGTTGTACAGTTCACTGTGCTCAGAAACTAGCACAATTAACGTCACCGCTACCTTCTCCATTTTTGGTGGTTGTTATGGGAAACGTCAGGTCTCACCACTCCGCTTGTGATTGGTCAGCTGTCAAAAAAGCGCTTGACGTAGGGCGTTTTTTTCGAGAAGTTGAACTTTTTCAATTGAAAGAAAAAAAAAGGCCGGCGACTGCATTAAAAAAAGCACTCGGGACGTTTTTGAAAACACGGTCTACTCCATAGGATTATTATGTAAAACAGGCGCTGACAGCTTCAAAAAAGATGCTACGTGTGAACGCAGCCTAACGCAGCATTTTTTTTCGTAGTTTTTCCTTCAAAGGTCACATGTTGCCCATGTGTGGTATAGAAGGATAGAAGGATCGCGTTTGTCAGCTGGTATTGTGGAGAGGTGAATTTAATGTATCACATCTGTCGATTTCAAAATAATGAACAAGGGGAAAAGCACAGAGAAAATACAAAGAAAGCAAAGTGGGACCAGCACCTTGTACCAGGAGTTCTTCCTCATGTTGAGACGTCCCATCCACATGTCAGACAACAGCATCTGCGTGCAGGTGTGTGCCACAAATGGCCGCAGGTGGGATGACACAGCCAATTTCAGGCAGGTGGAGTTGCTCCAGTTCTTAAGCTCGTAGGTGAGCAGCTTCATGGCCATGGTCTCATCCTGCCTGAAGGACTGCTCCAGCAGGTCCACCGCCAACGTTCCGAACTCCCTGGAACCGCTATAACCTTTTACAGCAGGCCCACACTCCATACAAGATGGTCTAACCACTGCCTAACTTAATCACATGTTTGCAAAGCCCCCCTACTACCACCATAAAATCATTTTATACCATCAAGTTGTGTAAATGTAAGTTGGTCCTGATTATAGGGTAAAGCTGCACTTTTCTGTCTTTGATCTGTCCTTTTGAGTGCTGGTTGAGAGAAAACTGTGCCTATAGGGAAGTTTTAAACACTTTACCAACATCAAAAAATACAACTTTAAGAAATTAATGCTGAATGGGCACCATATTTATAAGTATCACTTTGGTCTATGGTGCCACCCTTTGCGGCTTAGCATTAGTCTGAGTAATTTGATTTTAAAGTAACATTTTAAATAAGCTGCCTTATATTCAGTCCAATACAGTACTGGGACTCTGGCCTGTCACCAAGATGTCAAGCAACCTTGGTTTTTGGGCCACTTTCTTTCAGACCAAGTAAAGCAGGTCTATAGTAACACAGCATTGCAGTTTTGAGTTTGGGAAAACAACTTGTACATCGAGGACTCCTTCAGTAGTTTGACTCTTCTTTCAGCTTCTAATACTTACAGTAAGCACACACCAAGTACTACACATAATCACTATAATTACTCTGACATTAGTCTTACTTACTGCGACTGCTCTCTTGGTTTCTTACACTGTGAGTACTTTGAGTAGTGCTGATTCTCACTGTAAACATATTCAATTTTGTTGTGAGTCAGCCTGATTATTACTCATGCTTACTCTGAATACTCCTTCAGCTCCTCGGACATGCCATCCACTACGTCGCTCTTCTGGGCCTCGACAGCCATAGAGTGGCAGAGCCTGCAGGCTACCAGGGCCTTGGCCATGGACTCCTCACCATGCTGCCAGAAGAAGAGGGACAGCTTCTGCCTCTTCATCAGCACAGCCCACACCAGCAGCTCGTTAAAGGGGTAAGGGAAGCGCTGCGTCTCTGGGTCATCAATGTCCACCACCTCCTCTCTACTCCTCTTCCTCAACTGCTGTCTGGAGGACTCCGGCTAGACAGGAGAGTTGGACCACGGTTGGTTATGTGGAACTCAGAACAGGGGAGATGCACGTTACAAGGACAAAGTGAATCCTTTCCTCCTGATGACAGGGAATGTTTCCTGCAGACCTGTTGGACTCAGGCACTAGCAGGCTCAGAGCTGGTGTTATGGTGTACCTTGGGTTTGTATGGTTGAGCTGTCTTGATGAAGTGGTTGTGCCTGGTCTTCTCCTTCTTATCAGCATAGATGCAGAAGGACTCGCGGTTCTTGTGCAGGTGTGATCCACCAATGGTTATGTGTCGCCCAGACCTCTAAGGGAGGGACAAGAGGGCAGTCTTTCCAACATAGTACCAGTTACAATTTCATATTCTTTGATGTTCCTAGACTTGACATCATTCCTAGGGTAAACTCCATTCCCACCTTCATGTTTCATTTCATGTGGTAATTCTTGGCGGGTGATCTAAAGACATTGTGTCACTGAACTTCAGGGAAGAATCCCTCACCCGACTATTTCCATGGAGATTGTTGTAAATGATCCGGAAGCGCTTCCTGGTGTAGTTGCACCTATATGTCCCGCCCATGAGGTACTCGATGACAAGACCCACGTCAATCAGGGTGATTTTATAATTTGCAGGGAGGTGACCCTTTGGAAACCACATGAATGACACCACACCAGTGCAGTGAGAACCAAATCTGCACATTTAACTATATAACTTACACCTTTCAGGAAGAATAATATGGTGTACCTGTTTGACGTCCCTTACAAGGTGAAACAGACTTGGATTTGTGGAAGATTGTTTCTATAGGGATAGAAAAACACATGAAATAAAATCATTGTTAAATAAAGGCACCAGTAAACATCTGTGATGTGTTTTAGAAGACGTCGCTGTGTTTCAGAGCTGGGTAGAGACATGTTAAAGGCTTGTACCATGTTGTAGAGCTCCTCTAAGCGGCTGATTGTAAGGAAGCGATGCATGCTGACTCCATTCTCAATCAGAAGTTTCACAAACTCCACACGGTCCATCACCAGAGCGTCTAACATCGCCTGCTCCAGAGAGGTTCCCTTTAATACAGTACATACACGCACACACAAACACACACACACATACATATACATATAATATATATATATATATATATATAACACAACATTCAGTACAAACACATGCCACATGCATGCATATACATGAACACACACACACACACATCCATACACATGAATGAACATACCCATACAAAGAAACACACACATACACACACATACTTTTAAAATCTTTATACTGTATTTATGGTTATACAGTGATGTGTGTCTAATTGCATTTTATGATCGGTATCCCATGTTGTGTTGTTTAGTTTTTTTGCATAAGGGGTCATGTTTAATACATATAAGTGACAGGGCAAACAAAATAAATTGTTGGATGAAAAGCTCCTACCTGTGGGATGTGTGTTGCTATTGTTACAGTGTACTTACCAGCAGCTGCTGCCCGTAGACAAACACGTGATCCTTAGCGATGTCGACCCGGTCCCAGGCCAGGGTGAGTACCAGCTGGTCAAACGCTGATGTGTTCGTGCCTGGAGAGAAAAAAACAAAGACAGATGCAGTCTGAATCGTTCCTTGCTCCTGTACCATCAAAACGGGATTTAAAAAAGACATCTGACCAGGTGTGAAAGAAAAAAACAAGAACGCAAGACAGAATGACAGGAGATGGGATTCGGGCTTAGGATAAAATCATAGTGGATGGAGAAATTAACACTGCTACCATCAGTGACTGCCGAGCCAAAGCACTGATATGCCCTTTGCAAAGGGCAAACTGTCCCATCAATTTGTGCCTGCTCACCATGTAGAGTACCCTCAATGGCACCTACAGCCCTTTATCAATGAATTACCTAATGGTGACGATTTAACCATGTAGTATATTATAATACAGATTGACTTAGCATAAGTTTTCCACCCAATGTGGTGTACAAAGGTCAAACAAAGCAAGTAAGTAACAACTGACAACTCTGGATGATGTAAGTATTTTTTATAATTTCATAAATTTTGTATTTATAATGTACTGAAACTGGACAATGTATTAACTCCCAGATAATATAATAAACCTGTTGAATGCATCACATAATAACAGCTATGATGTTATCAGGTGAGTAAAACTGAATAATGAATAATGGAATGACTTCAATGAACAGTGTAATAATACACCAAAATCACTGTCTTAATATTGTCTCATTCATTTCTTAGTGTCATATACAGACACACAGAAGCACATATACACAAATTCATGCACACACAACACAACTGAGTGTGAAGTGATCCTTCACAACAATTAATGAGCAAAACTGCGGAGGTCTGCAGACATGTCTGGAGGTGCCAAAATGTCTTGAATGGGAATGAATCAAGATTGGCAATAGTACCTTGAAAACAACAAGCCGCTGCAAAAAGTGCAGTGGGAGCTCAACACTGTTCTCTCCTTCAGTAAACCTTTTTAGTCAAACCAAGTCAATGGATCTACGAATGATTGGTCCAGCCAACAAAACAGACAGACAGCACCCCATTCAAATCACCCACTTGTCACAATGATTCATTCAGCAAAGGCATTAATTTCAACCACAGGCTGAGTCCTATGGCTCGGCATCAAAACCAGCTATGAGTTGTAGATGAGATGACTGGGAGTCCACATTGTGGACCAAATTGGCTTCTTTTAGCTGGGGATAGGGGTGGGTAGTTAGGAACTGTGGGTAAGCCTTTGTCTCACTGGTGTCTGCAAAATGTTGGTGCCTGCACATTGCTTTGGTGACATCACTGGAGCTGAGTCCACTCCAATGTGGTCCAGCGGGACTTAAAGTGTGAACGATAGCCATTAGCTGTGTGTGAGTGTATCAGAAGAGCTTCAGAGCTCCTGCATTCCTGACTGAGTTTTTTGCAGTGTGATTCCAAAAAGGGTCTTGTAAAAAAGCAAAAAAAAAAACTGAATTAGACTCAACCAGAGGCTTTCCTGGCTTTTTAGAACTAGGAACTGATGTTCACTGCCAGGGGAGCTGCTTGCTCAGCCACACAGCAACTACCTCTACTGTTCCAGGAGCTGCTTCCTCTAGTTGCAGCCAGAACTGTAACAGGTCTAGAACCCCTCCACATAAATCCAGATGTGACATGCCTGCTAAAACAGGCTATGCATTGACAATCCATTTGGAAAATAGGAATAGAGCTGGGGTGGTCAGGGAGAGTCGATGATGTTTACCTTTTAGAAGCGCTCTTAGTATCGCCACGTCGATGTCCTGGTTATCCTCTGATCCAACATGAAAAACTGTTATCTTTCACATTTAAAAAGGGATAAAAAAAAATATATTTTAATATTAGTCACAATTAAGGTAGACTAAGCTCACAGGAACAAATGCACAGGATTAAAAATATATATATTTTGCATCTTGTGATAATGTTGAGTTTGTGTTAACACATTATGTTCATGTAATCAAATTACAGCATTGCTGATAACATATTGTGTTTAGAGGAACACAGAATGTTTTTGTATTGTTCAGTCAGCTCTCAACTTGAACATCAAATCACATTTATTAAGCATTAATGAATTTACGTATATGAAAAAATTGTTTACCAATTCTTTGTTCTTCATACATTCCATCAGCGTTTGGAAGAGGTGGCTGGCATCACCTTGACTGAAGTTGAATGTTTTTTTAATGGTTCCAATAATGTCCATTTCAACACCATCAGGAAGACCTCTGTATGACAATAAACCCTCTAGCGATTCATGCACAGTGAGGTCCATTATTTATTTTCAAAATTTACAATACTTGCTGTAAACAACATCATAACCTCTTAAAAACTGCAAAAACGTTATGAGGGCCAGTGGCGATCAATCAACAATCATAAAATGGGGATTGCTGACAACCTGCACATGACATGCAAACCTATACGATTGATTATATTGATTGTAAAACTGGTTTGTAGTTAATCTGTAGTGCAGTAATTGTCATACTATAATAATATAACAGTGTAGTGGTAATGAGCAGGGCTCATATCCCAAAGGTTGCTGGCTCGTTTCCTCATACAGGCACTGCTGTTGTACCCTTGGGCAAAATACTTAAGTACTTAAATATCACCTCAGTAAATATCCAGCTGCATAAATGGATGATCATGACATCTAAGGGCCTGTTCACACCTGGTATTAACATGCGTCTTTGGTGATCCAATCGCATGTGGACAGCGCTAAGTACAGGTGTGAACGCACCAAGATCCGATTTGAGATCCGATCTTTCAGACCACATTCGGAGGTGGTCTGGGCCACATATGGCTTTTAGCAGTGTGAACGCAAATGCATCCCGCATTAAAGGACCGCCTACTCAATCTATGTCCTCTGCTTAAGTGGAAGTATGTACTCATTCGCGCGCCAACGGCGTTCACACTGGTGTGATTAGCCGTTTAGCACGCAAGAGAAAACCAGTGCAATTAGAACACGAGACTGGAAAAATTCTAGCTAATTTTAGCTTTGAGGTAACAGTGATTTAACATTAAAAATATAGCAAATGCTAACTGAAAACCATGAGAGGCTTAATAACGCTAATGAAAACATAACGAACCATGTGCACTACATAGCATGAAAAATAAGCTACGTGCAATTAAAGTGAGACAACAGGCAACAACAACAACCAGAGTTTGCAAGTTCGCACATCAAATGTTTCCAAGCCCCAAAGGTGTAATGCAATATATGACATGGAAAAATGGTATTATGAATAATATGTGAAGTGTTGTAGTTCTACAAATTAATATTAGAAGACTATTGTGGGAGTCAAGATTTACGATATCATGAATATCAAGGGGACATTCTAAAACGGTTAACGTGGATTAATGTCCCAAAACAGCGATCAATGATCACCAAATTTGTCTGACATCTCACATTAATTTAACCATACTGGCAAGGTGCCAGACAAATACGGTGAAGTTCAAAATGTTCTAATATAGCATTTCTGCTTTTTCCAATGATAAACAGAATTTAACAAAAGATCAGCTGTGGCTGAGTTTGGGGTATTTAATTTCAGTGATGAATGGAATCTAGCTTGCTAGTCAACTAGGTTTTCATTTACAGATACAACACGCATTATTTCATAGTGACAGTCTGTCAGGGCTCCGCCCCCCTAGCTGTGGTGTTTTTGTTTTTCCCTGTCCATGTGCTTTTTGTTTTTCCTTGTGTTCCAGCCCCGCCCCGCTCCCCGCCTGGTCCCCGCCCACCTGATTGCCCCATTACCTTCACCTGCCTGCCTGCTCACCTGCATCCCATTTCCTCATCAGCCCAGCCCTATTTCTACCCTGCTTGTTCCTGTCTTGTTTGCCAGTTCGTTGCAGTGTGTTTCGTACCTGTTTCGTTCCCGCAGTTTTTTGGATGTCTGATTTCTCAGTGTTTGACTCTGCCTGCCCTTCGTCTTCGTTTTCTGCCTGCCGTTTCGTCCCGTTGCCTGATCGTTTGCCTGCCCAGTTCCTGACCCTGCCTGCTTCTGTTACCGACCCTGCTTTTGTCCACGGACTGCCTTCCGGTTTTCGACCCTGCCTGCTTTTGTTGCGCAACTTGCCTGCCGTCATTAATAAACCCGCCTGGAACCTGAAGCTCTCTTGGTCTGCGACTGAGTCCTTGCCTGAGCCCTTACACAGTCATAAGATTTGTTCAAACAGACCTTTAAATGAAGCATAAACTTACATTTGCAAACGGAAATGATTTATGATGATGTCTTTATGTGCATATAGAGCGGGGAAGTGAGATCCGATCACAAGTGATCACTCGAGCTGCATATGGAGATACCAGGTGTGAACGGACATAGTTAGAGCTGTCCACTTGTGATCAGATCACCAAAGATGCATGTTAATACCAGGTGTGAACAGGACCTAACAATTGTAACCTATGTAAGTTGCTCTATATAAAATTTCAGCATTCCTCCCCAAAGCTCTGAGCTTGCAACCTCCATTTCCTAAGCCACCACAGCTGCCCTAGTGTTGGTATTGCAGTGGTGATGTCATAATGCCCTCCCCTATGGCCACCTCCCAAGGCTCACCCTCTGTCCTCGGTGTGCTTGTGGACATATGCCAGGACATCGGCAGCACGACCTGTGCCTTCGCACACAACCACGGGGACAGGGGGGCTCTCCTGTAGGTACTCAAGCACTGTGAGGATCACATTGGGCCCCCCCTCGAGGATCACCGCCACCACTGGCACACCCTGCCCAATTCCTGACCACAGATGGAGGCAGTGTCACAACAAATGTGTGGCTCAGATTATGTTTTACCTTCTGATTCATCAACAACTAATCATTACGGGGTTCTTTTGAATGAGAGAGGAAAATAAAGCAAGGTGTACAATGCCTTCCAAGATGCAACCAGACTGTTGACCAGACTTTTTACTTTTTGTCATTAGTTTGATATAAAACTTCAATTGTTGAACACAGCACATTTTAAATACTGAATTCGTCATTTCACTTCAGTATGACTAGTCGAAAAGACACAGCCCACTTCCTGTTCTACATTGGAAAAGGGATTTAATGAGGCAGAGTGGTTCCACCCCTTCAGTATAAAAGAGTTGTAATGAGCCAGCCTGGTTTCAGCTCTACAATGGAAAAGGGGCATAATGATCCTGCCTGGTTTCAGCTTTACGGTGGAAAAGGGGTATAATCACCCAGCATGGTTCCAACTCTACAGTGGAAAAGCGGTATAATGAGCCAGGCTGGTTACATAGGTTATATGTGGCTGGTGATGTGGCCAAGACTTACTGGCATGAATCCTCTGCAGGTTGATGTGCTTCTCTAGCTCCCGTCGGAGCCTGACCTCTGCGCCATACTTCCCTACTGTCCCATCATCCACCAGGATGAAATGAGAATGCAGGTTGTTCAGTACATTCAGCTTGCTCAGGGGGTTCAGCAGTGTCTGGTAGGGGGCCACCACCTAAACACATAGACATGTGCTCAGACTTTCACTGTAAACAGTTAGGCACATGCTAACATGCTGTAGCACTGATGAATGCTGGATTTATACTGTATCTTTTATAGTTATTATCATTGTATTACTGATGTTATAACAATAATAAAATTAACAAATATAATAATAATGACCATTATTCCTTTTCTCAAGGTATACAGATGCCCTGACTAAATCCTAAATTAAATTAAATTTCCCTGGTTTTCCATTAGCATTGGGCAGAAGCACCACCTCATTGTTGGCTCTAAATGGAGTAACTACAACTGAATCATTCAGAGTAGGCCACCTTAGTGCATTCTGCACCTCCAAAGGCAAGATGCATAGTTACAACAATCTCTTTAAAATTCTTCTGTGAAATGCTGGCATTATTTTATCTTAAAATTAGACACATGTAGATAGTATGGCATAGCTGTTAAGGAATTAATATACATGCTTTATGGAGTTAAGTCACTCTGTGAAAAAACTTGTGCATGAGTGGAGGGTCTCACATCTCTCCCGATGAGGTCATTCCTGTTTTCGATAACTCCCCAGGGAGCGATTCCAATTGTACAAATCTTGCGGGCGGATCTGGAGGAGTGCTCCCTGAGCGCATCGCCAACGTGCTTTGCTACCCCTGTTAAAAATAAATTAAAAAGTAAATAATTAAATAAATAACACATGTAATGCTGTTCTTTATGAACTCAGAAATGCAATGCTAAGAATACTGACAAGTGACACAAATCATCCACAAGCCATATTAAAAGAAGCTGTTAATAGCTCATGGCAAAGCAGGGCATGTAGGGAACTATTCAGTGTCATGTGCTTTCAACTGTGGACTGCAGTGAGAAAAAAAAAAAACAGAAGATACCATAACGCACTGACCTGACACCTGATTATTAGATATGGCTACAGTGGCAATCACAGCAGCACTGTCTTAAAGGTAGATAACAATTTGGCTAAATCCACTCACCAAGACTCACAGAGATTATCATTAAATGCCTAACAGCTTTCGTAGGGCTGAGAGATATAGCTGTTGTGATATATTTTAGCACAACAACAGCTATCCTCAGCATGTGGTGTTAGGTTTCTTCCCGTATTGTTTCCCTTTAGTCATACCTGTTGCAGGAGCACACCTCTAGTTTTCCGAGGCCATGTGAAATGCTTCCGGGGGAAAAATGCCTCTCCTATCTATTCAATGTTGATATCACAGCAACAGCACTATGCTGCTTCCATGTGGTAGAAAGAAACACATGGCTACAAAGATAAAGAGTGAAAACATATGCTATGTGTTTTTCAAAGCTATTAGGTAAGTTAACCAAAATATAGATCCAAGCAGTGGCGGTTGGTGAGCTGGAAACAGGGGAAGCCTGACCACTACCTTTAAATCTATCATTGCTTTCAACCTGTTCCCTTTTATCCTCCTTGATTAACAATAAAACAAATAATTCTGTCAGGGCTCGGGCAAGGACTCAGTCGCAGACCACAGTGCGTAGATTTCCGGGCAGATGTAATCCGATGAGCAGATCGTAAACAGTATACAGGCAGGGTCGAAAACCAGAGAGGCAGTCCGAGGGAAAATCCAGGAGAGGGTAAACCGGAACAGGCAGGGTCGAACAACCGGCAGGCAGAGAGATCGGGCGAACAGTACAGAGCGGCAGGCAAAAAAACAGGTAGAAAAACGGGCAGGTCGAAAGCGGAATAAAGCACCTAACAGGAAAAATTGCGGGGACGAAGACAGTCAGGAATGAACTGCTACGAACTAGCAACAGGACAGGGAAACGCAGGGCAGATATAGGGCAGGGCTGACAAGGGGATGGGAAGCAGGTGTGCAGGCAGGCAGGTGAAGGCGATGAGCAACCAGATGTGTGGAGAACCGGGCGGGGAGCAGGGCAGGGCTAAAACACAAGGAAAACAAAAGCACATGGATCGGGAAAAACAAAAACACAACGGCTAGGGGGCGGGAGCACTGACAAATTCACAGAATAATCAACACCAATTGCGTAATTAGAATAAATGATTATACTCGCGAAACACCGCAGATTGTCTGAAATTTGTGTGCTGTTGCAAAAGCTACAGCATGAGATTGTTTAACAAGGATGGCAATTTGTGGCATAATAATTATATATAATAATTAAGTGGCCACTAATCCCAAAGCTTTGTCTTAAATGTGTCACATTATAGCTTTCTTGTGTTACAAAATTCAAATTACAAAACTGAGCTAAATTTAGTTAAATCGATTTAAATTACTGAGAATAAACTTTTAGGTTAGGTTGAGTGCAAAGAATAACGTTTAGAACACAGACCTCACAAAAGCTGTGATGTGTCATGAGCATTTCACGAAATTAAATCGATAAATGCCATCCTTGTTAATTAAACAATCTCACGTAGCTTTCGCAAACACACAAACTGCAGACAATCTGCGATTTTCTTGAGCATAATCATTTATTCTAATTACGCAATTGGTGTTGATTATTCTGTGAATTATTTGTTTTATTGTTAATCAAGGAGGATAAAGGGGAACAGATTGAAAGCAGTGTTAGATTTAAAGGTAGTGTTCAGGCTTCCACTGTTTCCAGCTCACCAGCCGCCACTGGACCAAAGTGATATTTTTCTGCCCCAGAAGCATTTCACTGAACTTTGGAGGTGTGCTCCTGCATCAGGTATGACCACGGGCAGCTGGGGAATTTGCTGTCATGCAGCCCCAATTTGATACACCAAATCTGAACTGACAACATGTTTGTCGATCAATGAATCATTAAGTAAAACAAAAAAACACAATCTGTTAATTTGTATTGTTTGTGTTAGGCTAATATGTAAAACGATGAAACTAATTTTCCAAGTTTTTCCTCCCCATGTTTGTGTACAGAAAGCAAAAATTCAAAGCTGAATTAATTTAATGAATGATCACCTGACACCTAATTTGACTTAATAGCCTGCTTTTATTATCAGAATTATTTAAAATATTGCAAAAAACACATAACTAAATTAGAACCAGCAGACTCCACAGGAGCACACTATATTCACACAGTGTGAATATAGTGAATCACACTACATATTCACACAAAGCACACTATATTTACAAAATATCACACAAAGCATATTATATTCACAATGGTTTTTGTTTGTGATTTCCTTTCTGAAAAGTGGAGTGCATGTTTGTGTAAAATGTGTAAACTGTTTGTTTAGACTGTAGAGTAAGTATTTAACAAATCATTTTTATTGCTGGGCTGGCTATCAAATATTATATGCCTTATAGGGTATAATGTGAAAAAGAATTGATGAGTAGTCTAGAAGAAAGTTATCAAATTTACATGTTTATTTTACCCATTTACAATCGAAGTTGATGACCATTTTTTAAACACTTTAGAGAAATTTAGCGTAAACGTCTCTAAACGTTTGTGCACTGAGTCTGACTAGTTAAACCTTGTAAATGGACAAACCTGCAGCGGGACTCTAGCATTGACACCCCAAGGTTAACAAAAACATTTTGTTCTTTAGTTAGTTCATTTAGCTACTTCACAGCACATAGCATGTAAGCATGACAAAGCACCTGCTCCCTACTCACTCCTCTTTGATGCTGGATATGGTACCGTTATCTTAGCACACTGCAGCGTCAGCCAGCAAAGCCTTTTCCTTTTTTTTTTGGTGCACCTTCTCTGCACCCCCGGCCATGGGTTTTCTCTTTCTATCCATGTTTTGGCAACGAGTGCTAGATACTTTCAGTTGTGATGGCAACTGCTACCAGCTATTATGGATTGCACCAGCCGTGTCGCTGCAGCTAAACTGACCCATTGAATATCTGTATATAGGCTATATAATGCCGGTGTCACGTACAATTCTTCCCATCACTGGAAACCTAAACCTAAGAAACCTAACGCCACATACCGGGGATAGCTGTTATTGTGCTAAAAATAGCTATTCGATATCGTGACGGCTATATCGCCCAGCCCTAAGCTTTTGCATTACTTAATTGCCCTTTCCCCTAATAGCTGAGCAAGATCACAGGCTAAATAAAGCTCAGTGCATGTCTGCTGAAAGACCAAGTGAAAAAACAGCAAGTTAAAATCTCACAAATAACCATTTCTTAGCCTTGGCACTGGGAGCTTGCCATATATACTGGTCCTTTTTCTAGATGAGCTCTCGATTAAATATCTTCGGGTGAGCTGTTAACTGAGAAGTGCTCTTTGTTTCACATCTTTATAATTTATATGTAATACATTTTGTGATAGAATTGTACTGAATGAGGGTGTTTGTTTTAAATATCAAGTTTTTTTAAGCATATCAAATGAACATTTTTTCTGGGCCCCACTGTGCAACTACATGCTTAATCCATAAAGTTCAAAACTCATCTACAATGAATACATACTGTGGTCTCAGAAGACAAAAGAGTAAATAATTTACATAAGCATCTTCATTGATATTTTCTACTAGACACAAAAACTTCAGTAACAGCAGATATTTGCTAAGTATCTTCAACTCCACCCTGTTCACCCTGAAACAGCATGCTGACCAACTTTGAGCAACTGAAAGCAACTTTGTGACCAAGTTTAACTGCAGTCTTGCCTGTGTTCACCCCTCCGGTTAGGAACCAGGCCCCTGTGGTGACAGCTGCCTTGACCAGACCCTTTCCCACCACCTGCTTCAGGTGAGGGTGGAAGTCAAAGTTCTGGACACCGCCGTGAACAGAGATAACGATTTTCGGAAGCTCCATCTGCCACTCTTTGAGCATGAGGCGGAGGATCATCTCTGGCCTGGTATCATATGACAGACGCACATACTGTGGCCAACAGAACAGGAGAGAGGGAGTATACTTCAACACCATTCCAGAAGGAAGGGAACAGAGATATATTCCAATGCATCTGACTTTAGTTCATCACCATCCTTAAGATGTCATTTTTCCAATGGAATAGCATAGCTTTGTGATCCCCATAATGGGTGGAGCCACCTTCCCCCATTAATCGCTTACTCAACTGAATGAACCAAAGGACATTACTCTCAATGTTCACAATCACCGATTCAAATCAGTGAGTCACTGATGGCACATTATAGCTCATCCCATTCTGTGGTTCACAAACCCTCAGTAGTGTTTTCACCCTCTTTCTTACAGACGGAGTCAACTCCACAGCAGAAAAACTCATTTTTACCTGGTTCTCTGAAAAACAAAAAGAAAACAAAAAAACAGGAAGTGTTTGGGCAGACATACAACAGCCATCTACCCACCTGGTATGTCCTCAGCATGTACAAACAACTTTCAAACGCATGTCATCATTTTTGTACAGAGAAATCAAAAGACAGGTTAATATCCAACATAAAAAAGATTTGCTAAACTGTTCAGTTACTGAGAAAGACCATTTTCCCCTTCAATAAAGGCAGCTGTGTGCTTGCACCACTGCAGTGGTGTGAAACCCCAGAGGCTGCACGTTTGCTGCTTCACCTTGGCCCTGTAGGAATGTGATCCTCCCTGGAAGTTGATGATGCCATAGGCATCTGTGGGATGTTCCTCTGTGTGCCTTTCCACCGACCACTCCTCCAGCTCTGGCATGCCACTCTCACCCAGCTTCACATCTGAGTACTTCATGGCCAAGCTGGCAGTGAAGCCAGTGTGCTGCCTCACCAGCCGCCCACAGCAGCATCTGCAATGGACATAAAACACACAGCCTCCAATCAGAACCTCTCCCACAACAAACTCAACACACAGACTAAAATCAGAATCTCCCACAAATACTCAACACATCAGCGGCAGTCAGAACTTTTCCTGGACCAGGTAAGATTTCTCTTCTACACAAACTAAACACCAGCCAGACTCAAAATGTTTCCAATGCACACGACACCAGGCCAATTCAGAACCTCTCCAACACAAACTTAACATCCACCCAGTTCAACTCCATAGGAGATAATCATCCATGGGAGAAAGGCTTAACACTACAGCCACTGTCTTTTATTACTGACACCAATTTTGTTTATTTTTAAATTCTGCTAAAGTACTAGGTCTGTTAGGTTCTTCTTTTTTGTTTACACACTTTTCTGAAAAGGAATGCTTTCTCACACCCTTTTAAAAATAATAACTTCACTGCTTTTTCACTTCAGGTGTCAAATTATGAGGCTTTATGCCAGTAATGTCTGAACCATGAGGTAACGTCTTACATCCTCATCTAGACAACACTCTGCAGAGCAGTGTATTCTTGGATGCAAATCCTGGAATGCCTTCTGCATTCTGTAGAGGGTTGGTTCACATTTTTGGATCAGTACCACGTTTATAAAATTATTTAAAACCAAAAACAGGGAAATTTCAGTGACACTAATAACCAATAAACAAGCATTGACAATGATATAACTTTTCTGACTGAGCTGAATGTCCATAATTGTTATGTCCATTAACTTTTTTAACACTTCTTACTTTACTCACTTGGGAGATGCAGGTGCACTCTTCCAGGGAGCATTTGATAGCATACATACAATCTGGCTTTATCACAAAAGGGGCTGTTTTAACTAATGCAAAGAACATGCCCTCAAATTTATGAGAGAACTTTTTTTGATGGGAGAGTGAAGCTTCATGTACCCCAGAAGAGAAGGAGGTAAAGTGAGCTGTCAATCACCACTAACTGATTTTCTGGAACCAACTGAAAGACTTGCAAAACGACTGGCTCAGACTGCTGAAGGCACTTATTTGCTTCCTCCATTTCGAGGTCAATGAGGCCTCATGCTTGTGTCCCTAGGAAATGCTATAATTAAGGGTGTGGAACACTCCAAACCTACCTCACCAGCTGCTGGCAAATCTGGCATCCAGGGAGGCATCTGGAGAGGAAAATGAAAACATTTTCATGTCTTACATCTCCTCAAAGACTTATCACAAAGAATAGGGGATCCCCCATTGTCCTGGGAAAAATCCCAGTTTAGCTTCCTCAGTTTGGATGTTGAGAGGGCGCAACATTAACGGTTACCCAGCTACCCAGGGAAACAAAATTCAGCAATCAAGATGTTTTGGCAACTATTTTATTTTGCCAGGTTTCCCATCTTGGCAACCAAACTATTTTTAACTCTTAAAATAAATCCTTTTTTACAATATTTTCTCTCACTACTACAGAACACCAGACAGTAAAATCTCCTGTCCTCCTTAAAACCCTGCAACTTGTCTTTTCATACTAAAAAAAAAAACTGGAATTCTTTGACCTTATGAATCTTGTGTGCAAAATTCTTCTGCTTATTCTAGCGAGTTTGTAATTGACAGTACTGCTGCCAATCAACATATCGACACTATGATCGGAGTCGCCACCACATTTCTGATTTGCCTGCCTCTGTGCTGTGTACTACTCTGGTCTCCTGTACACATTTCAATGCCACCTGCTAACAAATGTGTCCATAGTTTACTGCCTCCCTGAGTGAGGCAGCAGGGAATTATCTACTGTATTTGCCTGCATTGTGAACACAGGCAAACCCATTTTATTTGGCTTGCTAACCTGGTTTTATTTCTGCTTTACAGCTTGGTTCAAACGTTGATTTTTTGAGAAATGCGTGCGCATATTGATGAGGGTATTTATAGCCAAATATCATCTTTGTCAAGGAAAGCACAGTACACAGTGCTTTAACTGTAGGGTAAATTTCTCATTTTCTTCCAATTTTGCTCAGTAAATAGTCTTGAGATGTCTGAATGTTAATATTTCATACCTTCTAAAGTGTGATTAACCCAAAGAGAAATACTCAAAGCTTGGACACACATATACTGCCTGGTCTGACACTCTTGTTAATTTAACATGAATTGATATATTTCTGTTCTCTGGTGCTAGAAGTTGCTCTGGACAAAAGCATCTGCTAAATGAATGTCATGTATGCCATGTCATGTATATTGAAATGAAGAATGACAATAAATATTATACCCGACTGTCTCTCTGAAACAGATTCAGCTGAGTGCTTTCTTGTCAGCCATTTACAATTGTGGGGGGTTCATGGGAGAAAATATACAGTATTAAAATTTGACAACCATATTGTCCTTGTTTGGGCAATTGGTAACTGTTTGCCCAGCTGGGCAACCACATTTCAAAGTAAGTGTCACACCCTCCAACATTTTTAAGGGTGATTGGGTGGTGAGGGTGGTGAGTGTTCTGGTGTAAACTGGCACCAGTGTACCCCCCAGAAGGGTGCTGCCCATTGGTGATGGCTGAGGGAGTCGTCCTTGCTATCACTGGAAACCACTTGGAGAGGCTTGAAAGGCACTGTGTAAATGTAACTCATTACTATCATTGTTATAATTATTATGACTGTTGTTACTTTCTCTTTGAATACTGCTAAACCTGTGACTGGATTAGGAGATGAGAAAAAAATGTAAGTGTTCACTTATTTGGAATTTGGAATGTTTCCACTCAGTTAAATCCACCAATGTTGAGAAATGATTTTAACTACAAAGATGGTTGTGTAAACTTTCCAGCTCATTCTAACTGGTAAAGCACATGGTTAAAGTTTACACTTCAGGATTCCTCAGGATGTGAAGGTCTTCACACATTAAACAGAACACCAAATCAGGCCTGCTGGTGTGGAACATTTCTACACTTACACCTTACTAAGAAAACATGTTCTTAACATCTTTGGATAAAATGTGGCCAGTAAATACAGGGTCAACAGTATATTAATATCTGTGCATGGCTTTATCCTTTCATTGATACCATTTAATGATTCTTGCTACTTGTTTCATTACACTGGGCAGACATTGGGAAAACTGCCTGTTCCACTCACTAAGTAGCCATTTTGCTTGTAAATAATTTATTGAGTAAAAATACACAAGTACTGGAAATAAAGAGGTCTGCTTTTTCAACACACAGGTGACTGGTGCCTGAACATGCCTTGCAGTGAGCATCCACACACATACATAGACTAGTATCACACATGAAAACCAGAGGCTGTAACTTACGTTATGAGAAAGTGGAAACTAAAAATATTGATGCAACAGCATTATTGTTTAAAGAGTTCATTGTTCTCAATAACAACACTTTTTATTACTGGCTGCCTAACTGACACCCTCGTGGCAATGACTCACCTGTGCGGATCTTTTGAAACTGGAAGCATGTACACACATTCCCTCTTGGTGAAAGTGCTCTCTATCCAGGATTTCTGGGACTGTAAAAAGGAAGACTGTTACTATGAATTATGGGTTTACTACATATAAAAAAATAATGTGGCCTTTTTTTTTTTTACAGATTACTTGTTCTATGTCAATAGATGAGATGTAGGTTAAGGCAATCAAACTACAATACAGTCAAGAGATTAACAATAAAACCCACCACATCTCTTTATCTCATTTGCTAGATTTGTTGCTGGCTTGCATCAGTGCATCGGTGGATGACTTCCTGTGATTCCTAAATTAAACTGAAGGGGATCCAAATAACCCTGGGCTCCTTCAAAAATCCCAAAAGATCTGGGTACAGCTTAACAAACAAATGAAAGCAAATTGGAGGAAATCCTTTGCGCTCGTACTGCAGGTCTGACAGAGGCAGCTCATGAGAAAAGGCCATGGCAGTGAGCAGGGTTTAAAATCAAAAAAGAATTTGTAATTAAAATTTCAAACCCCTATGCATTTTTGTTCTACAGCTAAATCTTATGGACAGGGGAGGCAGAGAAATAATTTGGATTTAAAACTCTCATTCTACAAGGCTACACTTCTTACACAACACCCACATTACAGTACTGCATGGAGCAGCTTCAAAGCCTACAAATGAAGCTGCTTGTCTGAGTGATTGTTAGTAACTTTGCAAATTAATTTAAGGACCCATCCCTCTGAAGCTGTTACAATGCAATCTTCCAAGCATATTAATTACACTGCAAACTGAAAAGGTATAAATATTTTCACAACCATATTTGAGCTAAAATAGTAGCAGGCAGACACAACCTTTCTCAAAAACAGCAAATACAAGCAAATACATTCTACATCATAAATGTACCTCAAGCTTATCCTCTTCATCTTTGTGTAATAAGGAAGAGTATAGGAACATGACCAGATTTCTTTCAACATCTCCTGTATGGCCTAGTCTGTTTAGTCAGGGTCTATATCATTCCTTTACTCTCAACAAAAAGGCTCAAAGTCTAAACGGAAGTAGAACTTGAAAACAAACTTTTTTGATTGAAAACTTCAATGATCAACCCAAAAACTGTAGCCATTCCTCAATGTATGATGGTTAATCTGTATGGGTCCAAACAGAGGGATTACATTACATTAGTGACATTTTTACTTTGTATTCACTTACCAGACACTCCTTTCCAGAGCAACTTACACAGGTTACAATTTTTACGTTTTCCATTTATACAGCTGGATATTTACTGAGGCAACTGTGGGTTAAGTACCTTGCCCAAGGGTACAGCAGCAGTGCCCCACTGGGGAATCAAACCAGCAACCTTTCAGTTACAAACCCTGCTCCTTACCACTATGCTACCCTGCAACCCAGAGGGATAAAGAGCACTGTATCATGTAGCTATAAGGCAGACCAGGGTGAATAAGAGAGGCAGAGTGATTGTCAGAATGGTTAAACAATGCTGTGGGTGCCACCTTCACAGCATACATACACATAAAAGGTCACACTGAATCCAACAGCAGTATGCTTTGCTGTGCTCTTTTTGGCTCTTGAAATGCATTGTGAATTCTGCCAATGCTGAAATAAATTTAAAAAGAGTGTGGTAAAAGAAAATATTAACAAGCAACATTTGTTTTAATTCATTACTCATGTGGAAAGACAGAACATTGCAGTTAGATTGAATATGGATCTGGATTCTCTGACAGCACTGAATGCCCCCCCCCTTTAGTTCAGCTATCTGATTGGCTCCAGACGGATGAAGTAGAGAGGTGAATACTGAAAGAGGTGAATACTGTTGGTCTGCCTTTTCATGCCATTGTTAATTCATAACTCACTTGTTGCTATGACAACGCAGAGTGCTCAGGGTCACTTTGGGATGTTCAATGAAAAATTAAACCCACAGAAACAACGGTTAGAAAAAAAACTGTTGAATGAATCAACCTTTTACAAGGCTATCTATCAGACACCCAGATGGATGTTCACCCAGACACTTTGCCACAGATTAATTTTCACGCAGCCACTTACATTAAAAGCCAACGTGATTAACATTGCATTGGAAAATATTTGTCTCCACTATCGTATCCGTGGTTTAAAATAGACTAATTGTTTCAACTACAATAACGTTCCAAGTCTTTTAATGTTTCCAAGTCTTTGTTCAACTGCGTGCAACACAGAATGCCATCATTAGTAAAGACAGTTCGGTGTGAAGGGGACTCGACAGTTTTGTTCTGGTTCTGACATCATTACCACTCCGCTGGTTTTACAGACAGAAGAAATCCTGAATGCGGTTCTATTAATAATAGCAGCAAGCGGAACAGTGTATTTTTCCCTAAGCACTTTATGGAAGCTTCTGCAAAAGACCTCACAGGACTCAGATTGAGATGCTGCTTTAAAGTGATCAGACCACGGATTCAGAAAAGGGTCCTGGTATTACGCAATGAGCCGTGCTATATGAAAGCAACAAGCGGCTTCCAAAAAAGTTAGTAAAATGTACTTTTACAGATAGTTCATTTCAATAGATATTCCAAATCCTCAAACGACCTGGTCTATTTCCCTTCGAACAAACTCACTTAAAATATTTAATTACGTTAAATTACACTGCAGTCAAACATAAACTCTAGGCTGAGGGCAACGTGAAACACATCAGCATTCACAAACCGTTAACATTTCTTATTCAGCATTATTTCTCCGTGCAGCCTACGTAATATATGTATCTATTCACTCTATATTTCGCTTTAAATCTTACGAAACTTGCCTCTCCATTCCAGGTTAGCAGGGTAACAACAGAAATAAGCTTTAACATGTGACGGTCTTATAGGTCACAGGGCACATTGCCCACCAGAAGTAATCGCAGAACAGTAACTCAATGCAGACACAGAAGAATCTGATGGCTTCTCTCCGGCCAATGCTGAACAACTGCTGCAAATTATCTTGGGCTTATTCTTTTATAGATTATGAACAATTGGAAAGGAAATGTAAAGAACAAAATTTTTTCCGATTCAATCTATTTTAACTGCTTGACTGCTTATCAACATTGTTTTGAGTACAGGCATCCTCAAAACAACGTTAACGTTGCACACCGACAGCTTATATTCCAATATAGACCAGCTATTCCTTACCCACCCCTTGATACCATTGCACGCGTTCTACTAGGTTAGCTATTTTAGTGCAAATTGTTAGTTAGCGTCATGACTTGTTGACTACCTACTACATCACAACACACGAGTATTAACGCTTATTGAATGGTCCAGTCAAACCGATTCGCACTTACTTAACCTTTTTAGCGAAAGTGTTGTGCAGACAGGTAGCTAGCTACCTCTGTAGCGACACTGTATGATTTTCAGAAACGTTATTTTTAGAGGTAACACTACACAGCCCAAATCAAAAGCGGTCCTATTCCAGTCCGGTCCGTATGAGACCATGCAATACAGATGTTCACTGCCTTGACAGGAGGCGCAGAGTCGTCCGTCCCCCGCCCCCGACTCCCAACCCCGACCCCCAGGCTAGAAGAGCATTAACGTTAGCTAGCTATCGCTTGTCTTAGGAGAACACATCGAGTCGGCTCTCGGCGAAATAAGTGTCTTACATGGGTCTTACCATTCTCTTCACCGTTCAGACTTAGGAGAAACGCTTCCGTGGCTTTTAGCCATTTATCAGCAGCGTTGGATTGGAAGCCCAGTTGACGTTGAGGTAATCAGCCTCTGCTCCACCAGAAAGTGTCTTTTTCATAATTGTGCAACTCTGAGCTGCAGCCGCGTGACAAGTCTACCGACTGAGACCGCGGGTAGCCGGCCGGGCGGAGCAAAAGAGATGGCGTACTGGTGGGGAGTTTGGGTTCCGATTTGCGCAAAAAATCAGGACAGCATCTATTCAATCTAACCGCAATAGGCTTTGTCGTTAACTTCGACGTCTTTCGTTTCACATCAGGTGAAGAACGAAACTGAATTAAACATTAAGATTAAACATTTAAATCGAATAGCGAGCAATTAGACTACACAGGATATAGGCCTGTCATATCATATAGTGACAGTTAAAGATTTCATAAAACATTTGCAGCCGACTATATTTTAATCCTATTTATCTCAGGGTAGGGAATGCGATACGCACAGATACAGCCAGTGGTTATAATAATAAAACATTAAAAATATGCAAATGTTTTCTGAAAACAAATTTTGAGACATTTAAATGTTTAAAAAGACACAGCTGAGGGCAGGCATATGTTATTAGTAAGTGTGGCGTTTGCCCTATACATTAAACACAAACTTGCAATATAGGTTTAGCCTACTTCCCCTTGGTAATTCCTGTGTAAGATGTCACTATGGAAACGGGCAAAAATTCACTGACCGATAATAGGCTTATTTTTCAGGAGTGCAAGACGACACACTTCACAGATTAATTAGCCTAAACAAAGGACTTTGTCTCGGTAATCAGGTTCAGGGTGTTCATGCGGTTCGGGCTTGCAGAGACATTCAAGTAGCCTAGTGTAGCCTACGCTGTTGCCATGGTGTTCATTGGTGGCTGATGACTTGTTTTCACAATAGTGCTCAACAGTATTGCCTGTCGTTACGTCAAATGCTCCTGATTTGTAGGTGCACGTAGATATGGGTAACATTTGATGTGCTGAGTATTTCATGAATCAATTCAGGTAAAGTAGCCTACCTTGTTCAATGGTAGAAAATATCACTGCCTCTACCTGTCAGTCCTGCAGTTTAAGAGGGGAAAATCAATCACGATCTTATTGACAGGTCCGTGCTTTTGAACGACGTCGTAACGTTGCTGCTTTGTCAGACAATTCAATTCCCTGCTTGTCCTCTTTCCAAACCCTCTGTCCACGGACCCTGCTGCAACCTAGTGACGGTCATCGCTAAAACATTGTAAGGCACAGAATCTCTTTATGGAAGAGAAAACCATCTCTCCACGTTAAGCCTACAGTGGATATAAAAGGTCTACACACCCTTATGAAATTGCAGGTTTTTGACACGTAAACACAGAAATAACAACAATGTAAATGTCAGACTTTTTCCATCTGTGATGTGATCTTCCAACAAACAAAAATCCAGAGAAAAAACAAATAGTTAATCATTAGGAACATTTTAAATAAAAAAAAATGACACCACCCTAATTTCATAAGTCTGCACACCCTTTCATAATGGGGGCTTTAGCTGTGTTCAAAGTTAACCAATCACAGTCAAAATCATGCCTGTAGGTAAATAGCATACACCTGCCATCAATGAAAGTAATTCTGATTAAACCCAGATTAAAGTCAGCTGTCGCTGTAGGATTTGCTTTAATGTTTGGGGTTGCATCCTACTGGGAGAACCATGGTCTGCAAAGAGTTACGAAAGAAACTGTGAGAGCTAATTGTTGAAAAGAACCAATCAGGAGAGGGATATAAAAGAATATCGAAGGCACTGGATGTACCATGGAGCACTGTCAAAACCATCATCAATAAATAGAGAAAATGTGGCACCACAGAGACATTGCAAAGATCAGGATGACCCTCCAAAGTTGATGAGAGGATGAGGAGAACACTTATCAGGGAGGCTACTAAGAAGCCAACAGCAACACTGAAGGAGCTGCACATGTCTGGGCTATGGGGTAGGGCGGCAAGACGGAAACCCTCTCTTACAAAAATGAACATCCAGGCCTGTCTAAATTATGCCAAAAGATTCATTCAGTCACCCCAAACCATGTGGGAAAATGTGCTATGGGCTGACGAGACAAAGGTTGAACTTTTCGGCCTAAATCATAAAAGATATGTTTGGCACAAAGCCAATAAAGTTCATAATGCAAGGAACACCATACCGACTTTGAAGCATGGTGGTGGTAGCATCATGCTTTGGGGCTGCTTCTCTTCAGTTGGGTCAGGGGCTCTTGTCAAGACAGATAGGTTAATATCTCCAAATATCAAGATATTTTGGCACAAAACCTGCTGGCCTGTCAGAAAGCTGAAGATGAAGAGGAATTTCACATTCCAACATGACAATGACCCAAAGCACACATCCAAGTTGACCAAGGCATAGCTTTAGAAAAGGAAAATCAAAGTCTTGGAATGGCCCGGTTCAAGCCCAGAACTCAGTCCCATCAAAAACCAGTGGAATGACCTAAAGAGAGCGGTACACAGGAGATCCCCCTCACAATTTGAAGGGACTTGAACTTTTTTTGCAAAGAGTGGGATAAAATTCCCAAGTCTAGATGTGCAAAGCTAATAGAGACTTATTCACAAAGACTTGCTGCTGTAATAAATGCAAAAGGTGCTTCCACAAAGTATTAGTTGGGTGGGGTGTGCAGACTTATACAATCAGGGTGGTGTGGTTTTTTTTTTTTGTTTGTTTTCCCTAATAAACTGTTTTTCCTCTGGATTTTTGTTTGTTGGAAGATCACATCACAGATGGAAAAAGTCTGAAATTTACATTATTTCTGTCTTTACATTTCAAAACATGCATTTTCATAAGGGTATGTAGACTTTTTATATCCACTGAATGTAATATGGTCACTAGGATGTGATGGTAATGCAACAGCAGGTCCTTTTAATAAAAAGACAAGCTTCTTGCAGGGCATACATCCATCTCCTGATGCCCCTCATCAGCATTGTTTCTTCAGCATAACAGATGATTCCTCCTTCGTGATTTAAACTATACAAATATTGCTTTATACACACGTGTTATATATATATATAATGTGTGTATAATATTGCCTACCGGTATACGTGCACAGATGTATTCTTCTATAAAGCACATCATTTAATTCAAGTAAATAAAGACAGACCCACCAGAGAATAAAAATGTTACTTTAATTAAAGCAGTCAGTTTGATTCAAAAGTAATGATACAACAAAACACCAAAATTTAGTAGTGCAGCAGCCTCAAGTTGGTTTGCTCCACTGTGCAGAATTCAAAACGTTTTTACATACAAAACGAAGTGCTTCCTCATCTTTCATGTCAGTCACTCAGCAACCCCCTCTCCATATGCAGCACATGAATTTTCACACGCACACACATGCATAATCTTTCAATAATCAGATGTAGTCACGTACAACCTTATTTCCTCCTCTGTCTCCAAGAGCTTTCAGTACCACAGTTGAGTTGATCCTCATGAAAAAACTACTACTATTCAATAGCTTGAAATCTGAAACAATAAGCAAAGTCTTCACAAATGAACTAAGTTTACATTTAATCATTTGGCAGACGCTTTTATCCAAAGCAACTTACAAGTGAGGCAGAGTACAATACAAGCAAAAAGCCACATAAGGAACTGTTCATTAAAAGTTAATTTATAGACAACTGTTAAAAAATCAAAATAGCAAATTATTTTCCCTTGCAGCAAAGTTAACCTTTATGTGCTATGGAGATAAAAAGTTCAAAATGAGATTAACCACAGTTCCATCCTGGATTACTTAAAAGACTCAGCACTTCCTTCCTGCGTTGTCATATTCCGATCCTCCATCTGAAAGAGAGAGAGAGAGAGTAGGACACAGAGAGAGAAAGGGAAAATCTCACTAGAAGAATGACAAATCAACACAACAGCAGAAGTTCAAGATTCAGGATATTTTTGTGGTCTATGCACATGTGAAAACAGGTAAAATTTCTTAGACTCTTCAGTCTGAGACTCCTAAATCTATGCAGGCAGATTTTTTTGTTAAGGAGCAGCCATATTCATTATCACTGTTCAGTTACTTCAATGCTCTTTCACTCAGGCTACCGTGTCTCTGTGTGTGACTGACTGAATTACATTCACTACAGGGTACCTTGAGACCTGATAAAATAATGCTTAGCAGGCCATGCAGTCAAACTGTTGACACATTGTGTAGTTCATAGTAATATTAGGGCACGTCAAGTTTTTCTATTTCACCTGGATGTTATAAATGGCAAGACACACTGTGATAATTGGGTTATCACGTTATTGCATATTACACATTAGCAATGTGAAAGAGTTAGGAGTCAAGAGAGGTGATATCACCAGCTCTTGTCATGAGCCTTAGTTATGAAGGCTATCTGACTCCTTTCGATCACAGTTCCGCTTGCTGTTTGTTCTCAAAAAGAAATGTTAAGACAATATATTGTTTCGGTTTAAATTCTGAAGGCCTACCTCAAGGTTTAAAATACCAGAAGGTCATTTGATTGGTTGACTAGAAGAGCGTCAGAACCTCCTGATGTTTAATCTGTTATTGGGTGGTATTTGTTGTTAAGTCAGCACACTGTGTTTCTATGCAATTGCACTCTGAACAGATTCCACTGGGTTCTGTGATTGTCTTTTCTTCCTACGTGGAGTAATTTTGCCTTATTTTGTTTGTACCGTGTTAATTTTCCATTCTTTATGCTTTTCCCTCAAGTTAATGCTTTCATCTATGCTTTCTATTTCACCACTTGAAGCCTCTGATATCCAAGCACAGAAGACTCTTGCTTAATGGAATTCTCTGAATAAAATCAGGCAAGATCACATTGTTGTCTAGACATCCATTTGTTTACACCCCAAATAATCATACAAATAAAAAACTAAGGCTGCCATTTTTATGTGACATTTCATGAGCAAGCTGAATGGTTATATTTTACATTAAGTTGCACTATACCAGCTATGCTGTAACTTACAAGTTAGTTACTGTTTAAGGATATGTAGTTATACTTGTTACTTAATTATTTAAAGTACCTTCTTGAACTCAATAAATAATAATCATAGTATAGTTAATGGAAGTTTAACTAATTTGGTAAAAAGAGTGTAAGTGCAATTAAACTGGTATACATACAAATTAATGTAAAATGTTCCCACTTTAATTTACAAAAGGGCAAAACAATGTTATCAGCCCATACGACCCCAGTCCTTTCCCATCACAGTAGTTTTTTTAAAGACATACATACATACATACAGACACACACACACACACACAAACTACTTCTATTTATGACAACATGCTGGACTTTGTCAGTTGGAAAAAAAAAGTATTTTGTCAGATGGGTGTCAAACAAAAGGTGAAGGATGAACTTTTTTCACTCTTTTCCTTTCCTTTCACAGTATGTCTGATACTGTGGAGTCATCTTTCATTGCGTTTGAAAAGACTCAGCACTACACATCTCCATCTTTATGCTCCTCAATCTCACCCATTAAACACTGCAATTCACTGTTCAAAATGACTAAGAGGTGACAGTGGGGGAAAAATAAACCTTTAGGGACAAAACTGCCACCTAGTGGTACATGTTGGCCAACTGATATGACTGCCACTTGGAACATTTTAGGACTTGTTTTCAGAATGTGCCAAATGTTTTCAGTTCTGTTTCATTCATGATTTGTTTTTGGGAAATGCTGGTATCGTTACACAAGAAAGATGCTGAAAGGTTTGCAAATCAATTGGGAAAGTGTGAAGTATGAGAACTATAAGAAATATGGAGGATGGGGATGGGGATGGAGAGGGGAGAGATATAGCTACTTCTGTTACACGGGGTGGGGGGCAAAGCACACCTTGCAACAACGGCTCCCTTGATGAATCCAACACCTGCTGGGAACAAAGGTGAATCATGACCACTGCGAGACAATAGCCCCTTTCAGACGTGCACTGCAACCCTGAACTTATCTAGACATTACCCGGAGGAGCTGTCTGTGAGAACGCAAATGTCCGAATCAGTTGGACCGGACATTAAACAGGCTTTACCCTGCAGTGAGTAATGTAGTGAGATTATCATCCAGATTATAAAGGAACAGTAACTGATGCTATCTCTATCATGAAATAACAGCTGTACTGTATCTCCACAAATCTATGTATCATTAACTGAACAGCTCAGACTAACATCTGATAGGCTGCTGTACCACTGTATGTCATAATGCAATTGTTCCACTGATAATAATAACAGCAACAATAGAAAGGACTACTATTACTATTCATTTTGCAGATATTCCTATTTAGAAAGACTCATATGGTTACGAAGGAAAGACATTAAATTCCTATTGCAAGAGCTGCGAGAACAATGAGAAGGTGGGTGCAGAGCAGACGGTAGGGATGAAAACCACACCCCCAGTATGTAGCAGTTTGATATCCCGGTTTTATTAGAGGCAGAGTAATGTGCCTTCCCAACACATTAATCTACCTCTGTGAAAGTCTGGAATGGCTCAAGATGCTATGCACTAGGAGTGTTATTGGCATTACCAAGTCAGTAACAAACTGACCGTGTGGTGAGCAAGCATATGCTAAAATTAGCATACAGTGTTATCCATTTTCATGACCACACATTTTATCGGAACATAACTTCATTGCAGTGACATAATGCTCTATAAGAGTGAAGTTATGACCTTGTACACCTAAGATAAATTATTACATTTCCTTATATGACCTGACTTCACCATCACTTCCTGTTCTCTTACCTGATACCCGGTCCTGGTCCCAGACCAGAATGACCTCATCTCCCCTCTCCAGTACGCCACAATGGCACTGGTGAGGAGGGTGAAGGGTACCAGGTAGAGAAGGGCAGGCTGGCCCATCCTGGACAGGATCATGACAGCAAAGGTGACGATCATGCCCATGAGGTATGCTGTCGAGAAAAGAGCAGAAAAGTCACAGCACTAAGGAACACCTGGTCTGCTCCAGGGCAGATCTTCAGTCAAAAAGACAAATTCTGTACAGTTTTGTGATGTGTCATCAAGTGTTTACGTGGGTGCCGGAACATTATAAACTGCGTCCTGTAAGATCAGAGACTGAAAAGCAAGCCAACTACAGTCAAACTAAAAGTACTTAGTAGGAGATGCTTAGAAGAGCTTACAGTGCAGCAAAATTTGCAATCCAGTCAACTGTGTCATCAATTGGAAGAACAGGGTTCCAGGCTGACAGGATGCCTTTCAGCACGATCAATGGTTCTTGGGTATATTTTATACATGTTGTATAAAGTACATCGTATCTGTGTCGCATCTGAACTTTTACACAGAGATCTCCAGTACGGATACCAGGTAACACATCACGCCTTTCTAGCATACTGTACCAATGGTGCAGCATATGTAGTAGATCTTCCTGGGGCTGTTGGTCCACACATCAAATCTGTGGCAGTAGGACACCAGCAAGCCTGCAACATCAACAAGAGGTCGTGCTTTTCTTTAGAACCAGCATGGTGAGGAACACACACAGCATGATGACAAGGCTTCCACAGCTGTTCTCTAGCACACACCAGTAAGATCACATGTCAAGAAACTTCTGGGTAGAGAGGGTCACACAGTTAAAATGTGCCCCTCTGTCCTCCATGCCTATGGTTTATGTGATGTATCTGACTGGTCACTGTTCTTTTCCATTATACATGCCATTGTGCAAGGGCAGGAAGAACCAGGAAATGGCTTTATCCATTGTGACTGGACCATGACTGGTACCCCTTTTCCACCAACGCGAACTACGCGCTAGTTCTGGGCTGGTGCTAGGGCCAGTTCGGAGTTGCTTCAACTTGCAAACCTTCTAGGATAGCATTTATCCATTTAAATTACGTGAAATGCTCATGACACATTACAGCTTTTGTGAGGTCTGTGTTCTAAACGTTATTGTTCATTCCACTCAATCTAACCTAAAAGTTTATTCTCAGTAATTTAAATCGATTTAACTACATTTAGCTCCGTTCTGTAATTTAAATTTTGTAACACAAGAAAGCTATAATGTGACACATTTAAGAGAAAGCTTTAAGACTAGCTGCCACTTAATTATTCAAATTGCCATCCTTGTTAATTAAACCATCTCATGCTGTAGCTTTCGCAATAGCACACAAATTTCAGACAATCTGCGGTGTTTCGCGAGCATAGTGTTTCGCTAGCTTGCAGCCACCACTGCAAGCTAGCGGGAACAAACAACAATAAAAAGAAAAGAACAATGTTTTAAAAACAATCTTGTCCACTACACTTCATGCAATGTTAGCCTTTGTGAAGACAAAATTTAAGTGACATTGGTAGGTGAGTCAATGGCAATGTTAGAAAGTAGCATGCTAATGTTGGCTCCTGTTACCAAGGTTACAGTAGCTGGCTAGCTAGCTGTTGGTCAGCTAACATTACCCAAGCAAGCATAGCTACTAATTTCTCTCATCAATGATATGAACATCGAACGTAACATTGATGTGAGAAATTAGTAGCTATGCTTGCTTGGGTAATGCTAGCTGACCAACAGCTAGCTAGCTAGCCATTAACGTTACGTTCGTAACATTGATGTGAGAAATTAGTACCTTGCTAAACAGCTAAGAAATACATAGCTGTCTGGCCACAAGGCGAAACGTTTGAAAAATAAAACTCTGATTTTTCTTCTTTTTAGGCAGACTAGACGCTACACTAGCACTGGTTTTTTAAAAATGGCAGTCACAAAGTTTTAGTTGGACTTATTGGTCACGATAATCCCGCCCCCAGCCCCTGACGTAGCGGTTCTTTGTTCTAGACCAGCAAAGTGTTGGTGCCACTCTTGAACCAGTTTTCCTGGCCGAGAGCCGGTTCTTTGGCTGTCGGCACCCGAGGAACTGGTTCCAGATTAGGCACCGGCTCCGAACGGGCCCTCTAAATGCGTTGGTGGAAAAGGGGCATGAGAGTTCATCTTAGCAGGGGTATGTAACTCCCTAATGCTGAACCATGAATATCTAATCCATGACATAGTGGACCAAACCAGAACAGAATGACTGAGAAATAACTATCCTATAATTAAACTTATACCTCTACCCCTGTCCCAATGAGACCCTGTGGCACAAGAATAAGAGGTCACCTGGGACGATCAAGTCTCCATATCCCAAGATGGAAAACTGCACCCCGCAGGGGTTCAGAGTGGACACTGAAAACCTGGGAACCCTCATGACCACAGGCAGCTAAAAAACATCACACCAGCACTCCATTTGCACAGAATGAAAACAAGGAAACAATTCAAAAGTTACATCATTTCAAAACTGCTTTTGTGCAAACCATGATGGAAGAATATGCATGTTAACAGATATGTATCTACTCTGTCAGGCAGAAAAGAACAGCAAAAGGCCTTCCTTTCTGTGACCTCAGCAGATACCTCCTCTACCATCACAGAAAGGATAATTTTCAGTAAAATTGTAGCAAATAGCGTGTAAAGAGAGCTACCGTGTGTATTGCTCCCACAGAACAGCCTTATAGGAAGTTGTTCTTTCCAGGAAATTACCTTTTCCCCTGTGGAATCTGAACCAAGTGCAACTTGAACCATGATGCTCTCGCCATTCTATGGAAGATGACATCACATTACAGCATGAATATTAATTCCCACAGTCATCAGAACCCCTTCAGAACCTCCCCACCAAAGATCCTAAGAAGAACATCTCAACATAATTAGTTTTTCCTTCAGGAATGTTTCTGCTGGACTAATAGAAGTATCCAGCGACTGAAACAAACCTTGACAGATGCACAAGTATATGTATGCATGGAAGTGTGTCAACTTGTGAACACGAAGAGGACTCACCGGGGTGAGGAAGGGGGTGATAAAGACAAAGAAGACATCGTACAGGAGCAGGAGGCCCAGGAGGATGACACAGATCTGTAGGGGAGTCAGAGAGGGGGAGGGTCAGAGGTCACCCCTGCCACTGTGGGCCCTGCTGCAGCAGATTTTATTCTGTGTTGACATCACCATGGAGTAATATTGGTCCATATTTCCAAGACATGAATGTTATTTGCTTGACATCTCCCTGGACAAGTCAGCCACATGACGTTACCTTAATAACACAGTTATCAAGATTTACCTTGTAGTTTGACACAGTTATGCTCTTCATGAAATTTATACAGAATGCAATTCCCAGCAGGTCTTGCAAAATCCAGACCCATCTGAAATCAAAGGACATTACATTGTTATCTATATTATACATATTCTATCCAGTTTTCTGATTTTATATATACATATAATGAGAAAAAATGGAAGTACATAATGTAACAACAGAGCTTATGCTGTTGAACAAACCCATTGATTTACATTTTAAAAATTCAGATAAACAACCAATGACCCAGAAAGGACCAATATGAAAAACCAGTAAGCAGAGTATTTGGATAACACACTAATGATACAGTGCATGTTGTTACACCTTCTGTATCCTAAAAGATCTCCTAGACAGCCCTGTAGAGGCCCTTAAGTAAATATGCCACTGTGGGTGGGGGGGTGGGCGGGGGGACCATGTGTGTACCTGTCCTCGTTCCTGTACACACCCCACAGCACTGCCACAGTAATGCAGACAGCAGCCAGCAACAGCGACCTTACAGAGAAAGTGTTACCCTGGCAGGAGAAGCTGGAAGAAGAAAAGAAAAGCAGGCAAAAAACATTAAAACCAACCACATATCTGAGACAGGCACAGGAATCCAGTCCTGACAGGAAGTACAAACTGAAGACATCTCCTCATGCCATGCCAGTTAACCCCCTGCTGAGATCTGACAACGGCCTGAAAATGGACTCTGCCATAATGTTGTGACCAGCCATGACTTTGTGGTGCACATGTTAAAGTGTGCTGCCAAGAAAGAATGCAATGAAATGGACTGCGTTCCATCCAAATACAGGCTCCCACTTTTTACAGAATGTTTTACACCACATTTTTGGGTGTTCTGTTTGTTTTTTGGCTGCAGACATGCATCTGATTACAGACTTAAGAACCAAGTGCAAAAGGGCCTGAGAGAAGGAATGATTTTGTGCATTTCTAAGGCAATTGTTTGTCTGCATTTGTTTCAAGGTGATGCAATTCCCTCAGACACCACAGATGATTCCAGTACCTCTCTGTCAATACAAACTGGGCCTGGGGCCTAACATACCTGCCGTTTCCAAATCCAATCTTCTCCAACAAGATGTCTAAGCAGGTGTGCAAAGCCACGGCAGAGGCAAGGCAGAACACGGCAATGATGACATATACTGCAGCAGAGGTGAAATGAAAGAAGTCAACGGGACATCTCCAAAGGACCAGCATCTGTGCCAGCAGGGCAAACCAGCTGTCGGCAAACACTTACCCAGCCACTTGTAGAAGAAGTACATGAGAACCAGCATGACACACATAAATGCCACAAAAACAATGACTTTGACAGGAGAGTACACTGCCAAGTCACCACTGTCAGCTCTCCCGCCACCACCTCCTCCACCCGTTGCAAGGGTGGTGCTCAGTTTCTCCCTGGCGAGACACAAACACGTTAGTCCTCAGTGACCTCCCCCAGCCTTTCAAATGCATAAAACTGAACCTGATACCTCAGTATCAAACATGACAATGGGAGCACTCCACCTGAAAAAGATTCCACAAACCTTTTCTCACTTTTAAAATGCCCAAAGAGGTTTCCTTGGAGTTTGACCCCAGAAGGGGTAGTTTTCCAGAGTCTGGTTAGTTATGTTGGCAATTTGCCTAAGTAGGACTTAGTCTCAGCTACTTTCACCTGAAAACTGCTCCACTGCCATTGTTTCTGCTGGACTACAATGGAACCTCTGGCACCAAATATGGAGCCAGAATAGTTTTCTTGCTATAGGAGACGGAAGAACCAATGGCTCCTAGAAAGCGATGAATAGCATGAATAGATGAATTCTCTTCATAGCAAACATCATGACTGGTTAAAATAAGTGAAGTCACTGATACCGCCACCCATTTTTAGGGTACTAGCTCTAAATTAATATTGTATATATGATACAGAATTGGGATGCAGGAAAAAAGAGCTTCAGGAAAAGAAGACTCCTTGCTATAGACTGACTATAAGCAAGATATGGGTCCTTTACCTCTCAGAAGCGCCGCTCCAGTAGCCTCCCGCAGCCACAGTGAAGACAGCTATGGCCAACATGACAAGGATGCTGACGTCAAAGAGGGGCACTGCAGGAGCGTACAGCCTCACTGTCATACCCCCTGGAAAGGTCTAACAACAAGACAGAATAAGCCTCACAAAATGGCTCACAAAAATATAAAACTGTTATATTAAAATATACCAGGGCTGGACTGGAATCCATTCCTTCATACAACACACCTGTGCTGTAATGTACCAGAGTCTATGAGTGCACACACATACTTCACAAACATCACCTCTTGTGCATCCAGAATGTCTTCATATCTCATCAGTACCAGGGGTATCTTGACTTTCAGGTAATCTGACTGATTCGCTGAAGGAATCACCTTAAAAATGAACCAAAAATAAAAATATAGCAACTTAAGGCTTGAACATCACAGACTTTCTGAGAAAACTTCAGAGGTAACTCTAGAGCTGAGCATACTCTTTGATGTTTGCAAAAATCAGATTCTTTGAACTCCTGTTCCATTTCTATGGAAGCTTTGAATAAAATGGCACCTCAAAAGTATGGTAAGAACCACAACATTCACTGATGAGAATTAAGTATTTCAATCTGACAGAAAAGTTCCACCATACTGGGCAGTAGTGGAAGATATGTGAGGCCCAATTTGGCAGATGACTCCCACAACACAATTATTTGGGTATTGAGTATGAATCAAAAACAGGGTATTGAAAAAATCTACCACAGGTTTTTCACTGGCGATGAGAATAGCAGCAGCTCCTAGTTCCTGGGCGATGATGGCCTTCTGGATGAATTCACACTCCCCTCTCATCACCACAACTGCTTTCCCATTCAAAGTGCCAGGGCTCAGGCCTGAGCTGTTACAGAGGACGCTGGACATCAAGTTCACCAACACATACTCATTCTGCACAGAATCAAACACACATACACTTCAGCAAAGGACCCCCTAATGGTGCTGTCAGGAATCTAACCTTTCAACTATGCTGTGGTATACAGTGTGGAACCTAATGACTTTAAGTGTGGGGCAGAAACCTTCCCAGAAGAAACAGGTTATCTGGTCACTATTGTGTTTTAACCACAGTGCAAAGATAAAATTACAAAGACGAATAAACCTGAAGCTCACGAATAAAGCATTGTAACGTCTTACTGGTTACAGAGACCATCACTTGTGTAAAAGTTAGTTTTAGAGATTTTACACCATTAGAGTTTTACAGATTTTTTTGACATATTGTTACCATCTGATTTCAACCAATGGCATGCGCAACTACTGAAGTCTAAAACATCATGGACTTACGGCACCCCCGAGAGACTCTGAAAGATTTGTCCATAAAGAATTGTAAGCAACACAATATTCCTTGTCTGATGTTCCATCCGACAGATGCAAGATAGCTTCTTGAGACTTCACCTGAAAGCGAAAATGGTTTTCACAGGTGAACCTTATACGTAATATGTGAACTGAATACCACTGAATTAGTGCGATATAAAAATTAGACATAATTCAGCTGCCTACTGTCATAGATACTGTAACGTTACAACTAAGTCAGCAAACAAGTCATTATCTCAGTTAGGTAGTATTCATAAACACAGAGGAAGCTACTGTCCTAACTAGCTAGTTTGCTAAGGAAGTGTTGTCAAAACTACTGACTACAACCCCGGCTGCACTTAGAAAAACGTCGTAAGTATAACTTTACTTTGTATTATTATACTGGTGAAACGCATTTTAGCGACCGAAACGCTAGTAATAGCCTGTAAGCTACTCTACAGCACATTAAAACTTCCAAATCAAAACAGCCGCTTAGTGTACACAGTCCAGAAATTAGCTACAGTTAGGCGGTTAGCTGGAAAACTTACCTGAGACATATAAACTGAACATAATAATACAGCTGCCAATATCCTGGCCATGACTGAATTATTAGCGAGCAAGACGTGGTTTATTCAAATTCAAAGCGACACGTTGACTAGCTCGCTAGCCAGCCAGCCTGCTAGTTAGCTAGTTTCAATTTCGTCCCACTCGGCTCCAGAGGTTTCCAGCTAGCGGTTGTTAGCTAGTAAGCTAGCTTTACCATTTTCATTTCCTCTTCCGTTAGCTCTAAGACTCAGCAATTCTTCATTTGACCGGACCGGAGTCGTTACACCGCCTGCTGTATTTAAGAGGAAGTTCGTTCTAGCCCAGTGGCTATATTTTAAATATGAAAAGTTAGAAGCAGCAGCAAATCTAAAAGTAACATTACCATTGTTGCTAATTCAGTGGATAACAACAGTGATTTTCTTTGCTAAGCTGAATGAAAATTTGTTTCTACAGTTAGGCTATGCTCAAAATCGTCGAGCTATATTTGAATCTTAAAAACACGATGCATCTCTGCACATGATCAGAGGCACTTTTAAAAATGCGATTCATCTTCCCTGAAAATGACCACATGGCACCAAATCAAATCGGAAATGTTCGAATAACTATAAATGTGTTATTAATAGGCTACACTAAAACTAGAGCGACTAATCGTTGTTGAATCATATCATGTTCTCGTGTAGAACGCCCTTGTTCATGGCACACAACAGCAATCAGATACTGTTCTTGTGAGGCAAGATGTCAATTTAACCTATAAACGTAGGCTACAATTTTAGACGTGACAATGGAAAGGTACGACAAATATTTTCAGTAATTTGCATGCATCCTTTATGAATGAATGAGATGTCGAAATGAATAATACTATCCAATAATGCAACATATTTTAAGGATCAAATAAAATATCTAATTCACTTCTACAGTTCTGTGACCAAAAAAAAAAAAAAAAAAAAAAAAATTCTGAGTGTAGACCTCCATGTGTTATTCATTTTATTATGAATAGAAACCATGGGGAAAAGTCCCTCTTGGAAGAGATACAAAAAAAAAAAACAAAAAAAATGAAGTTACGGCATTCGTACTCCAGTGACTGCAAAATGAATTCATTAATCAAAATTACAGTTTGTTCAATAACTGTCAAATTTACAGGGAAAACAAAGAAGTCTAAATCAAGTAAAACTGGGAAAAAATAAGGAAAGCAAGTATTAAACCCGTAGCATACAGAGGGGCTATTCTGCAAAAGACTGCAAAAGAATGATTGCTCGTACGTGGAAAATTCGACTAACATCGAAAACTACAAAAGATACCAGGCTTCAGACAAAAATTTGCCTCAAAATTGCAAGTGGGCCAGCCACTATATCATAATAACATTTCACAAAGATGAAGCAACATAAATACAGAGATCCCAGAATTCAAACCTGTACAACAGCTATCATTCTGACTGGGATGGATTTCTTCACATGCTCTATACCACAATGAGCATTCAAATCATCATAGCAGGCATTCAGTTCAATACTATACATTTTACTCCACTTTGCTGCATTATAATAGGCAATGTTGAATAAGAATCAGTATACAGCAGTGCTTTACTAATGTAATTATTTACATGTTCATTTAATTTCAGTGTTGGCATTTCTTTCCCCCCACCACCCTCACATTTTATGTTTGTCTTTCAAAAAATGGCTATTTGAAAGATGCCTCTGTCAAGTACCAGTGGCAGTGCATTGTAGGCTTCAGAGAACAGCAACAGTTTCTTTGGATCTGGGAAAAGGTAAACAAAAACCCAGTTTATTCCAGCATATGACCTTGCATAAAAATACATTGTTTAAATTATGCATATATTTCAGAACATTTAACAACACTCTAAATCCTTGAAAAAGACATATTGTATTAAGAATGCAACAATTAGAGAAGTATGTATAATATATTATAAGTTTAATACAGATTGTATGTTTTTAATTTCAAGACAATTACTCTTTGGTGCTTTAGCACTTCATTCAAACTTTGCCCCTAAAACAAGGACACACAATGATAAGCTTATTTTTATTATACACTAAATGTCACTGTAACAATTACTGTTAGTAATCTAAATGTGCAGTATTCACCAATATTGCTATGCTTGTTCTGTAACTAAAGAAGTATAAGGAAACATAGCTTTTGTTGCCTTGCTGTTTTACCATTACCAAGGTAAAGTGTGTATATTCAACAATGCATCAGTTCAGGTTTCTTTGTTTGTTCTTTTTATGTTTTTATGCTTAAAGTCATAATAAAATGAATGGACATACTTAAAGTATTGGGCTTCTCTTCTGGTCATTCTTGGACATTTTCAGATACCCCATTTCCATAACCACCTTTAGATTTCATCTGCTCCTGCAGGGAGCTGCCCTTAAAAAGCAAACATATTGATCAATTTTTTCACAAAATATACAGATCACATACTGCAAAATTCTTTCACATAGCATACGAGAGACCCACTGCTCAATGCTTTCATACAACATACAAGACACATCCACTCAACAATTTCATAAAACATGAGACAGGTACTATGCAATATTATAATACAAGTAAATTAAAATATGGGTGATGTGTGCCCCAAGAGCTGGAAACAGGCTTGCTTACCATGTCACTTTCCAACACTACAGTGGAAAACAGTTATAATGGGCCTGTCTAGTTCTACATCTACAGAGGCAAGGGCTATAATGAACCAGCCTGGCTCCAGCTCTGAAGTTGAAAAATGGTATAATGAGCCAGCCAAGTTCTAGCTCAATAGTGGAAAAGGGGTATACTGAGGCAACCTGGTTCCAGCTCTGCAGTCAAAAGGGCATAAAAAGAGCCAGACTGCTTCCAGCTCTACAGTGGGAAAGGGGTAAAATGAGCCAGGCTGGTTCTAGCTCTACAGTGGGAAAGGGGTATAATGAGTCAGGCTAGTTGCAGCTCAACATTGAAAAAAGATAGTAGCCTACTTACTGCTCCTAACCCCATCCCCATATCCCCTGAACCCACATGTGTGGTGTGGACAAAGTTCATAGGTTCTCCAATCATAGAACGGTCTATTCGCCGTCGCCTCTTCTGCAATTGAAAAGGATGAAAAACAACCAAAAAAGAAAACATTTAAAGCACATATTTTAGAAAAGCACTGTGAAGGGGAGCCTGCATCTCTCCCTAGAAACTAAATGTTAATTGTGTGCACATGTTGGTAATTTGTTAGCTTATTGGCTAATAAACCACACCTCACTAATTGAAGGCAGATTAAATACAGGTGTGGCTGGAGACCAGGAGAGAGGCTCATTGTGTCCCTGCTATTAGTATGTGTAGGCTGGTTTCTTGTTCTGGTTTCTTCTTCTTACTTCAGTTTTAAAACAAATGATTGTTTCTTTTAAGCTTTAATCTTTTCTGTTTACTTATGGGCGAAGTGTCAGCCAACTCTACAAGCACATATAATAAATCTTCACAAAACAAGTGTATGTGAATCAATGTTTATGATATCCACAAGAATATGAAAGTACACATAATGCCCATGTCTAAGAAACATGGACAAACACTTAGACAAGGTCTGATTCAAGTCATATGGCCAAGTTGATTTCATGACCCTTATTCAGTGTGAAGACAATCTTGAATCTAATTCATGCCCAGTTTCTTAAACCTTTAAAGAGCATACATGTCACACCTCTAATAGCACAGTAAATGAAAAAAGTGTATGAAAAAATGGCTTTGTAAAGCTTAGTGTTGTATATAAACAAATAACTAACGAAGACACAATAAAGTATTAAAAAAGATACCAATCAACTATTGGTAAACAAGGTGTAAAGTTTAGGCAAGGCATTTACTGTACGTAACAGTACAAGATAACAATAGGTCATGTGCAGCTTATCCGAAATGCCAAAAATGGCAGCCATCTGGCAGAATGTAAATTACTGTCAAATTGTCAGATGAAAACTGAATGAATAAGTGTCTGAAGGACAGGTGCAGTGTGTGTGTGTTGACATGTGTATATGAACTCACCGGCTGAGGCTGCTCTGCTACGCAGCAGCTGAAGCACATCCAGAACTCAGTCATGTTGCCTCTACACAGGATGATAATGCCGCCACCTCCACGCAGTACAGAGCTTCAGGGCCTCAGCTTGTCTTCCTGTTAAGCCTGTACACCTGAAAACAAGGGACGTGGGGGCGAGGAACCAGGGAGAGGAGGCCGCCCTCTGAGTTTTGGTTGTCTTTGGACACAGAACTACCCAGTGGGCTCTGATCAACAGCACCGCTGGGAGCACTGTTCCTGCAAACATGAAACATGAGTTTTCAATCACAAGATTGGCCAGTTCACATTGTAGTAGATGGGGAGGGACACAGTTCCATGGTCTGATATTGATGAAATTTTACAAAGCCTCAGAGTAAGGTTCACAGTCTAAAACGTGAACACATTAGCTGTACCAGGAAGCTGTCTGCAGCACGGTCATTTAAGGTCAGCTGAAAATCTCAGCCTATTAATGATGACAGTTTGGAGTAATTATGAAAGAATTATTGAATCAAGAATGTTGCAGGTTTGAGTCCCAGGATTGGCACATCACCCATGAGCAAAGAGCCCAACCTGAAATAAGTCTCTAAAACCCAGCCAAATAAATGGATAACATGTAAAAATGCAAGTCTGGCTAGTTGATGGAGTGTGCTAAGCAAATAAACTACATAAAGTAAGGATAATAATTATCACATGGCACAATATGAATAAAAATCTGTCACTGATCATGCATTAAGAGCAACTTCCCCTTAACAACATGTTGAACTGTGACGCCAATACTAAATGTGAACCAGCTAATGAATTAATATTATTCAATACTGGATCCAGTCTCCTAATAATCAAATGTAGTGATTCATATTAGTAATGTAATTCAACTGCAACAACTAAATGAGGTCTTACACAGGCAGTGTAGATCCCTGTTTAGGAATGACCATAAATGGAAGTGATTTTGCCACCTCTGTGTCTGCATTGGTCAGTATTGTGTAAGATTTAGATTTTCAGCCACACTTCCACATATCACTGCTGCTACAGGATAAACAACTTCTACAGATGATGAACAAACTCCAACAAAAAGGAAGTGAGAAAAAAATTACATTTACTCATTTGCTTATCTCACAAGACAGGGGAGGATGTTTCTGGTACACATTTCTGTCAGTCATGCATCTAACCACTAAGTAGTCACATAATGCATAAAGTCAGACAAAACCACGATGACAATGGTTGACGGATCGAAGGATGGCGACTGAGACGAACATTGACTAAAAAGTCAGAATGTCATTTAAAATTCTTTAAAAGTTCGAAACACTTTAAGTCCACAGATAGGGGCCATTTTTGCATTTCAGCCCTTGGAAAGTCCTTAAAATCCACAAACAGGCAACAATAGGCAGAATTTGGTAACTGCAAGCCAAAGTCAGGTTATTCTGAAGCGTTAAAGCAAAGTCCCACATAAAGACCACAGACTAACTGACAGCTAAATTTCCAAACATGCTTTTTGCCACCTTTAACAAATGCACTCTCTGCATGATATCTAAACAAGTTATGGTTTTCAGGCACATAACAACAATTGAATTTGCCCTACAAGCACTGCTGTCATGACAGTGGGGAGTATGAGTATCTGACACTTTAAACAAACATTATAAGTGTTTAAGACTCTTTGTCAGCAACAGACAGCGACCATGACAGGCAGTTAGATCTGTGGCTTGAAGAGAGGAAAGCAGTCAGTCTCATTTCTCTAACACACTGCAAGCCCGCCCGCACAACAGGAAACCCAGGCCACCAGTGCTCAGTTTGCTTTGCACAACACAACAGCAAACAAATCTGCTCTTCGAGGATAGGGAAACTACACCCAGTGCTGTAAAACACCTTCAAAACCTGCTCACACACTTTTATTATGCTTACACAACACACTTTTCAATTGCAGGCCTGAAGAACCATAGATTGTTTCTGCACTGTCTTTATGTGGTTTGTATTATTTGATATTAACATTTCCCTCTTATGGATAGCAATGTTACAAACGTTATTAAAGCACCACCAGCAGAAAGTGGTGACACGAAGGTATTTCTCAGTAAAATGTTAATTCAACCTTTCTATCCACATATTAAAAGCATTAGGTATGACATGTCACCCCTTTAATCCAAAATGAATTATAATAGCATTAAAAAACATCAGTGATTACATTATAAAACATGCTAACAGCCTCTTCTGCATATTCTTTTGGGTAAAAAGTTATACATTTAACGGCTGAATCACTGAAAAAAATATGTATTTAACGCATGGCTGTTTCTAGCACAGTGCGAAGAGCACAGGTTCCAGCTGTACAGTAGCCTACGTTCTCCAGACTGTTTTCATACCGACACCTACTTATTGCAGATGATTCATACAATTTCAAGTGTTAACACGTTTATAAAAGGATTTAAGAATCTGAATAAGCTTAAATGCTGATTAAAAAATAGGCGCTAAACAGATATAATGCTGTCGGTACGAATGCAGTCGAGAAAACTTCCCACGAACCAACAATATGCCACCAGACGTGTGGCACGTTTACAGATTAAATATAACCTGCCTTCACTGGTTTCCGAAGTTTAGCTGCAGATAAGAAGTATGTGATCTGTTTCACATTTTCTCAGTTTGTGTTCAAAAATGTGACGGGCAGCCTATAGGAATCCACCGGAGTGTGGCTGACAGCAGTTCTATAGTCTTTAGCCAGTCGCTGGTGTTTCTAATGCATTTAAGCAAGATAATTAAATAGGAGCTTAGTTATATCTGAGAACATAATGACAACAGGCCGAAATGGAATATCCAAGACTAACACATCTCAAAACTTTCCACAGACTGGAAACTGACACATTCTTTGAGCTCTCAATGTTGAGTCCAACTCTTTGTGGCGTAGCCTACGCAGATGTAGTTATTTATCTAATTTACAGCCAAAATGTTCTCAGTAGCAGTATATTTCAAGCTTCGGTACAGTAACATAAGAATTTCACTAAAAGCACTAAAACTTCTGAATGTTACACATAAACAGGAAAGCACATCGATGACCAACCTGCAATGTTCGCTAATGCTTTTTTTCTATTAAACTCGCCAGTCACATCGACATTAATACTCTGAACACATGTAACTGCCTTTTAAAACTGTCCTCAGTGTTAAGCTGTATGACGTTGACGAGTTTTACATATATTAATTCTTTGTTCAACAGGGTATTAGTCAAGGTAAAACTTACCTATCCGCCAACTTCCCCGAATTTATGTTTGACAGAAAGACACTACTATCCCTACAACAACCAGGCTGGCTACTTGCGCAATGGCAGCTGGGACTTGAAGTAAAACATTTAATTTAAAACAGTTAAGTTGCCATTCGTGCCAATGGTGAAAAACATGTACTCTAGTCGTGCATAATTCATAGACCATGGGGTGTGTTTAACATATCTTTGTATTCTTCGCATTTAAGGAGAAAGTACATCCCTGTCTCAACCTCACCTGTCGTACAGTGACCACACAGTCTTCCTTCTTTTTATGCCTGCCTTTCTCGACTGCAGTCACTGAACCTGTACTTGATAAGGAATTTTCTCTACTTTGTATCTCTGATAGTAACTAGATATCTAGTTTTTATCTCTTTTTAGGATCACATAGCAATTAAATTTATTTTGTGTTGTGGGTAATTTTAGTTTGTTTTACAATGTTGTTTATTTGCAAAGCTTTGCAAGCACAACTATTGTTATCCGATAGTTTTATTCTTCTTTTTCTTTTTCTTTTTCTTCTTCTTATTCCACCAAATTTTGTCCCACTTCTCCTCCCACAGTTTTTGAGATATCGACTCCAAAACAACTGTAACTGTAACCCATCCAGTCTGACCCCAATCAGGTTGCTTGTATACAGCTAAGCCGTACCCGCACTTGTTCCCCGCTTTTTATCGTTTTTTCCTCCCTTTTCTCCCATAGACTCCCATTCATTCCCAAAATCACCCCCCTCACACTTCATGGCCTTCCTGCTCAGTCACTTTTCACCCCACAGCCACCATACCTCACATGTTGCCTCAGGACAAATCACCCAACACTCATCCGAGACTGTCTTGATCTGCACATGTCTTTTTGTCATTTTTTTCATCAGTGTTTTTACTCATTTATTCATCTCTCCTTCCTGCCATTGACTTCAATTCATTTTTCAAAGCCCTATCACACGGTCACACGTAAGCCGTCAGCAAACGTCCCTCATTTGCCAGCTCAGGTCATGCCATCCAACACTCACTGAAATTCATACTGACCCGCACTCGTCTTTTACTCGTTTATTCATCCCTCCATCCTCCCATTGACTTCAGTTCATTTTTCAAATTCTTACCGCTCAGTCACCTTTGGCCCAATAGCCTCATTACCACATACACTGCCTCAGGTCAAATCACCCAACTGTCATTGAAATCCATACTGACTCAAACCCATACTGACATACTCAAAGCCTTACCACTCGGTCACCATTTGACCAATAACCACGGGACCTGATTTGCTGCTTTGGGTCGTGTGACCCAACACTTACCAAAGGTGGGTGTGTCCCTAGCAACCATATTGTTTACCCTAGCAACCACCTAGCAACCACTTAGCAACACTCTGGCAACCACCCAACAACGCCCTAACAACCAAATCATATACCTTAGTAACCATCTAGCAACCCCCTAGCAACAACTTAGCAACACCCTAGCAACCACCCGACAACGCCCTAGCAACCAAATCATATACCTTAGTAACCATCTAGCAACAGCCTAGCAACCACCTAGTAACGCCCTGGGAACCACCTAGCAACAGCCTAGCAACTATCTAGCAACAACCTAGAAACCACTTAGCAACATCTTAGCAACCACCTAGCAACCACCGAGCAACACCCTAGCAACCACTTAGCCACATCCTAGTGATCATCTCATATATGTTAACATGTTTTCGCTGCCGGGTTGCAATCACACTCTGCATTTTCTTCAGGAAACGCACTTTTCTAGTTCTAATCTGTGATTGTAAAGTAGTGCTGGTCGGCAACTGGTGAATGTTAAGTGCTGCATGGTTAGTAAGTGGCTAAGGGGCCTAATTTTAGGGTTTGAAGGGCTTGAAATTGCAGTGCATTTTGGTGAATTGATTTAACATGCATCCAGAATTTAAGTGCCTTTTTACATATATAACTTCTGGAAATCTGCCTAATTCTCCCCTGCATATATTTGTTTCTGACTTTATTTGGATGTTAAGTAATGCTCAGGGCTTCTGTTGGATGCTTGTCCCATCCAGTGTAGTTGTGCTGACTGAGTAGACCCCATTCTTCACTTCCATATTAAGCAATAAACAGGGTGGCACTATCAAATATTTTACACAATATTTACACAATATTTATTTTATATTTTTGTGATAAAGAAAAAGCCAGCAGAGCTTTTTAAGTATAAGTATATTCACTGTCAGGTCAAAGTTTCCTGAGACATTGATTCACAGGTAGTCATAAGAAAATGTGTAGTGTTTGTGAGAAAGATGGCCAGATCAAACAGAGTGAAAAAGTGAGTCTGCTGTCTGGAAATCTGGGCTTTTTGGAAGCTCATTTTTGTTTTTAACATTTAGCACCCCCCACAGATAAGTGCACACATAGCACACAGTGGTCCCCTCACACTCTGGCAGAAAGCAAACACTGCAAATTCCCCTCACAAGCTGCAGTTGGCACCTCCCTCTGGCCAGGGTGAGCTGGTGAATCAGGGGCTGACCAGGTGGGGGGGTCACAGGCTGCCACAGGGAGCACTCACACACTTATTACATAACAGGCGTTTCTGTTAATCGCCTCTCCCCCAAGAAGCAACGTCAATAATAAAATCTTAAGATCAACACAAAATACCAAAAAAAAAAAATCCCCAAGAACACCCTCGTGTCCCCAATAAAACAGAGTTCCTTGACTGTCCAGATGCCAGGCTCCACATAGTCATGCTGCTGGGTGGGATTACGCTGCTTCCCAGATCTGATCTCTCGCCGCCCCTGCAACTCCCGTGGACGCGAAGAGGAAACTGAGAAGCCCAGCGTAGCCACCCCAGGTTTTGCGCACGCGGACACACACACGCGCGCACCTCGTGCAGGACTGAATGCAACACATTCCTTACAATAAGCAATGCTGTCGCTCCTGCTAATTGCACCAGTTGACCAGCTGGGCAGCTGCTTCTCCGTGGCGGGTCTGAGGTCGACCACCTTCCTCCTCTCTGGCTCTCTGCTCCGGCGAAGTTCTGCCCTGTGAAGTCCCGCACAAACACAAAAGCATGCGACTGAAAAAGAGAAAAAAAAAACCCAAAGAAACTAATACAACAAAAGGAAAAAACCCAAAAAGCAACTTAGTACACAGCACGCCAAGGCAGAGCACTTCCCCACACACTCCTGCTGGTTTTCTCTAGGCAGCTGACCCCATTACCACCCCAACCTGCTGCCTTTTAAAAGGCTGTGAAGCTCCCCTACATGCCCAGCTCGCAGGTGCCTGGCATAACTTGCTTGTTATTCCATCATTCAACGATCGCTGTGCCATGCCCACATGCAACTCCTGGGCTGCCCAAGCCACCACCTGACATAAACATTGAACGAAATCATACTCAAAATGCATCCTTGTCTCAGTTTGCTGATTGTCATTGACATTTATTAATTTTATTAGGTCATAGACCATACCCCCCCTACAGCACTTTGAAGAATTTTATAGTAAAAGCCTTCTTTCCACATTGAATCTAATATATAAAATCAGTCTAGCTCACTTAAGATGAATAAGGCATGCAAATAATTTTCTTTTTTTTGTTGATGAACATGCTGACAGATTAGGGTGTTACTTGCTGGGGCAGTCGGCCTAGCAGGTGTTGCATCATCATTGATGTTCAGGCTACCAAATGGAAAAAAATGTGCTTGTCTTGACCACCAGATGACACTACAATCTGATGCTTCAAGGGATGGACACAGCAAATGAAGAGAATTCCAAACAATGGCATGCTTATTTGGCAATATAGTAAAAAAATTGCTTTATGACTCATTTGCAGGTATACTTTTGAAGTTAAGCTGAGAGAATTGTGTCTTAATATCTGTTTCATCAGCACACACAATGAAACCAACAATCTTGAAAAATGACAGAACAAGAAGGGTTTTGTGATGCAGATTTATAACCAAAATTATTTACAGCTATTCATAGTCATACAGTCAAATAACAACAGTAAACAACCAGCGTCAGATTCTAATCTATTAAGCAATGTCCCCAAAAATCTAAGCACAGGTAAACTGTAGCACAAGCTTCCATTGTAACAGCAAACACATTAGACATAGAATAAATGTTAAGAATGCCCAGTTGGGACAATTAGATTACTCAAAGTAACATGAACCATTGAAAACCAGTGTACCATTTTACCTCTTGCTAGAATTTAACCACTGGTCAGTGAGACCAGTTTGCAAGCAATTACATGGTAGGGACTTGATTACATGGTAATGTTGGTTTGAAGTTCCTCTCCTGTCTTCAGGCACAATGATACCATGCAATCAAATGCTAAAATATCACATTGATAAAATATGTAACAACTTGTAAGAGATGACTAATACACTTTACTAGGTCTTGCACACATGTTAGTGGTGAACAAAACATTCATGATGAAGCCTGCTAGAAATGGTTTGCTGCAAGAGGTCACGACACCAAGGTTCTTGTTAATTTATATTCATGTGTAATATATATTATGATAATGTTATTAAGAAGTAGATTTCTGTAAATGAGAAAACGGATTTCATATCAACCATTCTCTCCATAGTTCTAGTGGTGCTGGAGGCAATAATGGCACCTAATGAAATAAATTTTTACATGGAGTGGTAAATAAAGAAGATGTAGTGATGGGTAGTAAAAAAAAAAGAGTAATGACCTCAGCAGTCATGGAATGTTTCAAAATCTGTAGTGGGGCATTATTTCATATATTGCTCATATTAACATAAAAGGGCAAATGATCTCACTGTGGTCTGATAACATGTAAAACCACAATGCTAGTGGACTAACACACACAGTGATGACTTGGGGAGTCAAGATGGGTAGAGAATGCAAGGAATTACATAGCCAGTGAACTGAAGAGTGTTGAAAATGTAGCCAGATTTCAAGAGCAAGTTTTGGATTATGACCAGGACACTTTGCCTAACACCCCCACTCTTTCAGTAAGTGGCATGGAACCTTCAAAGACAACATTGAGTCAGGACCTCTATTTGATGTCTGATCTAAAAGATTGTGCCTATGGCACAGTCCGGTTTCCATCATTTGAACTGGGTAATTGGAAATACTTAGCCCAGAAGAGTGTCTACCACTAACCCACAGACAGCACAGCCAGCAGCAACCTGGTTTTCCCAGGATGTCCCCATCCCTCTAGTGGAGAAAGCTACAGGATGGTATAGCAGCTGCACCTGAGTGCTAAGTGTCATACAGAATGTAAGACAAATTGTAGAAATATAATGTGAAATTAGATATGTTATGCTTTTCTTAATATCAAACGGTTATAAAAAAACGCCAGCGTATAGAAATATATGAATTTGTGTAGAAATATGCAACCTTGTAGGTAGCTGTTTCGTTAACGTCATGATAAGCACTTGGCTTTCGAGGGAGGGACAAGAGCAAGAAAAAGAAGGCTGTCATTTTATCAGCGCTCCGATTGGATGGACTTGTTTTGCGTCCATACCCTCCACAGTTTAAATACCCAATCAGGGGCAACCAAAGAGTATGTGGAGAAGTGTGACCGGCAGTACGAGTCTCTCTTGTTGGAAGACCGCAGCAGGGTGACATCGTCCGACTTTCACGACCATCATCGCCATGGAGGAATCGAGTAGTTGACGTTTCCTGTAACCTTCTCTTTTAAGCTTTCTTCCGTCTGATCATTACGCTCCTAAAGTGACCTGTCCGTTGCGAGTTAATCGACTGGAGTTTCTTCTCTGTCTTTGTAAAAGATGAAGTACATCATTGGTATTGGCGGGTGAGTGGATCTGAAATTCGCTGTTGCTGAACCTATTGCATCAGGAAGCAGCCTCGCTCACTGATGCAGGCCGCTCTCTGCACGTGGAGTCGGGTGGTAGCTACGGCAGAGCACCCATGGATCGCTAGCTTTGTTTTTATGAGCAAGTCATATTTGCCTTAGCTAGCTCACCATAAACGCAAATGCATGTGCCAATTTCATGATACATGTTCTTGTATGTTATAGTCCACGCATTCAGTAAGCTTGTTACTGATGGTTTGTACCTAACAAGAGAAGGGTGCTGGCTCGCTATCTTTGGAGATGTTGCCTGATATGTAGTGCCTGCCTGTGTAGTTATGGTGTGTTTTCTTAAGTAAATTCTTAGGTATAATTTAAAATTTAATATTACTTCTCTTCTCTCCGAAGGGTAACAAATGGGGGTAAAACAACCCTCACGAACAGATTGATCAAGAATTTACCCAACTGCTGTGTGGTTCACCAGGATGACTTTTTCAAGGTGAGGACGAAAGTTTATTGTAGCTGGCTCGTGGCTTAGTTTCCTGGTTAGCGAAGTATAAAATCGCCGACCACAAAAGCGACACGTGAGGCGTGGCTAGGACAGTATAGCTGGCTAGACATTGATACTCTTTGGATGACCTTGGACAAAACGTAAGAATATTATTTTTGCAGCTATAAATGGTTATAAAGTTTAAATTTTAACATGACACATTTGAAACGCATTGTTAGACAAGTGGTGCTGTTTAGCAGCATAATGTCAGACATGTAGATAACTGTAACGTCTGTAGCTACAGTTGTGTTTGTCTAGAATGTAGTCTTATGCACAACATTTTTTATGCGCCAGTAATGATTCCAAGCACACTGAAATAACGGAACGTCCCGTGTTTGAGCTAAAACTCCCTTACGGCACATGCGTTGTAGACTATGTCTCATCCACGTATGTTTCAGACACAAGATCAGATTGAAGTTGGTGAAGATGGCTTTAAGCAGTACGATGGTAAGCTGGGGAATTTTTAAAGGGGTGTGTATGTGTTTGTAGGCGCCTTGTTTAATGTGTTCTCCATGCTTGAGTAAAACGCCGGATTGTACAATTTTTGTACAACGGATTGTGCCCTATTCGAATTCTCGTCTATCATTTTTGCCCCCCCCCCCCCCCCCCCTCCAATACCACTTCCCCCCTCCATTTAGTGATTACGGCACTGGACATGGACGCCATGATGAGTACCATCTACGCTTGGCTGGAGAACCCAGTGAAGTTCGAGCGGTCGCACGGTGTGAACAACACTTTGGATGCGGAGATAATCCCAGGGTCTGACCACAAAGACGAAGGTGTTCATATCCTCATCGTGGAAGGCTTCCTGCTTTACACCTATGGGTGAGTCAGTTCTGACAACACTCTCCTAGATCATTACATGTGTACGTGCTTTAACAAGTCTGTAATATAGTGTAGGAATTTTGCACTAAATTTTCCAAACTCTTTTCTTTTTAGACCTTTGATCGACGTATTTAACCAGCGTTACTTTATTTCCATTCCATACAAAGAATGCAAAAAGAGGAGGTGGTAAGTATTAAGATACTAGAGGCACTTTTTGGGGTCTGTAGATGTAAAAATGACCATAGTTGTGTTTATATTGCGATGCATATTATATAATAGAACATAAAGATACGAGGGATGTTCACTGCTGTCTGATCTGTGGAAAGTGTTAAGATTTAACAGAAGACCTGTGTCTGTGTGGTGGCTTGCAGCTCAAGGAACTACACAGTGCCAGACCCACCTGGCTTGTTTGAAGGGCATGTCTGGCCCATGTATGTCAAACATAAGAACATCATGGAGGCCAGTGGAGTTGACGTAGGTAAGCTTTTGGGGGTGTGCTTTCTCAGCATAGGTCAAACACTTGGTTTAATGCATGTGTATTTGTGCTTGTTCGTATCTCAGGTCAAACCTTTGTGTTAATGAAACCTCACTCTCTTACAGTGCAGCTAGATGGAACTAAGTCAAAGGAGCAACTTTATAATGAGGTCTATGGAGATGTGCAGAACAAGATACAGCAACTGCTCTAGTAAACAAAGGTAATTGACACAGCCACGTTCTGTGTGCCTGGAACACAAGTCCATGGGAAGCAGAATCACTATTATATTGTAATTGGTCTCCTGGGGATGGGTTTTTATTTCTGTTCTGTTAATTAGAATCCTGAAATCCTGTCTAAAATATACTCTGGCAGTAAAAGCATGTGAGGAACTGCGTAGTGGGTCTCATGATTTTACGGGCTGTCCCAAGCTGTCTGTCAACAGTTGCTTGCCACATTGCTTGCCCTCTGTGATCCTTAATTGGCTGTACCAAACATGAATATGTCCATAACCCCAAATTCTGTTTGTTTTCCAGGTCATACAATCTGCAAACATTATGGAGGATATATGCAGGAAAACACCACCTTGCCTTTGTTAAAGTGGCAGCTCATTTTATTGAATACAAATGATCAGCTAAAACTTGTTGTAAATGATGTATTCATTGGCATTATATGCCGGCTTGCATTTTATATCTATTTATTGGAAGTTTGTTGCTTTGTCACCTGCCAACACTTGTGGACAAATTAAGTGCATCTAGCTGAAAACCTGTCAATAAAGTGACCCTCCTGCAGTATATTTGGTGTTCTCTTCTTTTTTTGGCAGATTGAGTTTTGCTATCCATACTAGAAAGTAAGGGGGTTCTTCAGTGGCAGGGGGTTATCCACTTCAGAATAAGACTCGCTTCTGTCGTACCCTGGATTCATACATGTTCCCACAATTTGCACCATGGGTCTGTGGGTACTGGATATGTCTCTGATAATTCCATTTCAATCTTGGGTTACTGAACTGGATCATGAATTGGACTAAATTTAATTCTGGGGCCCTTGTGTTCAATGTTGTAACATTGATAGAGACTATAAAAAACTGCAGCCAGGAACAGTGTTTATTTATATAATGTATACCATAAAACTTCCAATAATAGCCAAGTCTCCAATAAACACAGGCCTCTTGTAATCGCCATTATGCACAACCCTTTCAGTCAAATAAACGCCGGGGAAAATTTATATTTGTTTTTCGTGACTATAAAACAAAAGGGCAGTGGGTTAAAATACTTACAGTAGTCCTACTTTTTGTGGCTAAAAAAATAACACAAATAATTTTTTACATTAGGCTAAATGAGGTTGTTTTAGTGAATTCAATTTGCCTTATGCGTGTTCATCTGTTCACGAATTAGATTAAACATAAACAAAACAAGCTGTCTTTCGGATCATGGTAGCCTAAATTCACAGTGATACTACTATTCTTACAGACTGTGCTCTCCCATCATAGGTTGCAATGACAATGGTTAACTTTATTAGTGATTCCTGTTTGAGTTGCTACCAAAAACCACTGTATAATGTTTAAGTAGGCTACTTGGGAGACTCGGGCTACATGGTGAATTTTCCTGGTCAGTTCAGCTACCAATAACTTGCAGAAGCCTGAGGGCTTTAGGTGAAATAAACGCGGGTCTCTTATCGCCGAGTCTCCAATAAACGCTGGTAAAGTTAAGTAATTACAGCAAATAAACACCTCTGTGTTTATTGGAAGTTTTACGGTATTTAGGTTTGATGTTCTTGCACACATTCCCCATCCTGTCACTTAAATTGGGTAGAGGCCAGTGGCCCAGAAACTAATTTTACCTTTTGGGTCACTTCTATTAAGTCATAACACTTCAAGGTAGCCTTAGCACATGGGTTCAAGGGAAGTTTTTAGAGTTTATCTGTCTCCCAGGCAACAGTTGGTGTGGTGAGATAACATGCATTCATCCATGTACACACTCACGAGACTTCACCTCGTGACCCAGGGGGCGGTCTAAAGACGTACAAGAACACTTCCAGCTAAAGATAAAAGAAGAGTTTGGGTACTGAGTGTACTTTGTTACCTAACCTGTGCTGAGCAGAAATGGGTCATGTTTACCAAATTCAAAAAAACTTTGCTGTTGTGAACACAATTTTACAATGGGGATTCCAAGACAAGAAAGGCATATGCTTGACCATAACTGCTTGACTGTTGAGCAATAAAGCATATTACATGGGATTTGCCTGTTTTTAAAGGGCAGACAGTTCTGAATGAGAAGCAGCTCAATCTAAGTTTTAATAATCTTTTCCTATCAGCCTAAATGATACCTCATTTACTGTGTTACCATATTTTGAAATGATACACTTAAATTTCAAATAAGACATCTATACCTTTTTCCTAACGTGGGATGACACTTAATGGAAACAAAGAATTGCCCTGAAGGAAAGCTTTCTTACTGTATGCAATTTTATTTTGAAAGAATTTACAATTCCAACATAAGGATTATTGAACTTTTACACGTTCACAAAAGCCCTGCAAACTACTTCCTGTTAAAACCTCTATTGAGCAGACTGATTAAAAAAGAAATGCTCTACAGAAGTCTGCATATATGTGATGCATAACTTTATTGCATGCAAACAAGGGCAATTGATATTACAATCTGATGCTATCTTGCAAAGCCACAATATACTATTTTTCTTGCTTTAAGAAGATGCAAAGCAGCATTCTTCCCAGGTTCTGAAAAGATAATTTCATTAATATTAAATGTGCTTTATATAAACGTAAATTGAAAAAAGTTGTTCTTCCACCAGCAACACCAACCTCCTCATCCAAGGTTTAACTGGCCATACATCAACACATGTCCACATGCACTCTGCAATGCCTGCTTTACACCAGTACAGTACTTAACAATCAAAGTAATATTGACTAATTGCGATTATGTAGCACCATGTGATTTACAGTGTAAGTGTGTGGCGGGCAGCAACTCACCTCAGCTCCCACCAATGTGTAGCCCCTAGTCAATACTGAAGTGCAGTAGCCACTTATCAACAGGCAGTGAAAGTGAGGTCTCTGTGCATGTCAAAATGGCATGTTGGCGTAATAATAACACAATGTAGTCTAATTAGCAACCGCCATTCGGTGTCAGACATTTAGGTTGCCCCTCTGTTTTGTTATGTCCTTTTGAAGAAAGGGTGTCACCCACCAAAAGCGTGCAAGCAATCCCAGGCATATGGCAGCAGACAAATGTGACTCTGTCTAGGTCAAGGCTGTCCTTCTCCCACCAGGATGAGGGTGGCCTGATTGCCTAATTTTACACAGCACAAGCTTTTAGCCACAGTGTTACATAATGAAAAGTTATCACAAAGGCAACCTTGCTTTTTTCTTTGCAACTTATACAACTGTTTTCATTTCATTTGCACAGACTAAAAACAGAATAAGATTGAGACAGAGAGTCCCAAAACCTCAGCCACATTTGCATCTAAAGAGCACAGAATGATCCCACAGCAGTTTAGGACTAAAGCAGAACACTGGGTCAGATGTGTGTGTTAGGAATGAGAGGGGTGGGGGTGAGAGGTGGATCTGTTTCTCCTGGAGAAAGTGAATGAATTTTGAAGGCGGGGGATAGTTATGTAAGGCCAGGAAAACATGGGAAAGTCTTTAAAGAAGGGGTGTGGGTGACTCAGAGGACAAAAATGCAACATGTCAAAGACTTTTCACTGATGCTTGTAATGAATGGGGGTACTGTTTTTGAGTCCATGACAGAGAAGGATAGGGTTAGGGGGGGAATGAAGTACATGAGAGTTCAGTGCTGGGCTCCAGCTACATTTGTGCCGTGTCTCTGAGCTCTATTTCATCCCCAGGTGCATGATCTTCCTGTACGGGCCTGGGCCTCCCCAAAATCCCCTGGGTAGGACAGAGAGCACCACAATGAGAGACGGGGCAGAAGAATTGCAGGCATGTTCGTAAATTCACTCTTGGAGCCACCCAATTGCTGCTGTCTGAGTGGCAGTTCTGAGTGTTCTGCCTCTCGCAGGAGAGTGTCACAGTGTATTGTGTAAACTCCAACCAAAAGGTCTGGCCATCAGAGAATACTAACCTATAAACAGCAGGTGAAAGAACTGACAGCTGTGGTGAATTCTGTCTGGTGGGCTCAGTGGACACTACATTTTGCATACAGACACTTGTAATAAAGACCCAAGTAATTATTTTTTCTTTAAATTCTAGATACAAATGCCCCCCTTTGCTGGAAACTAATCTTCACATAATGTGACAAATGCTGCAGTAACTTCTGCCACTTCCAAAGTGATTCGCTCGCCCATTTGTAAATTACACAATGATCACATATCCCATTGTGCTTAGAGGAGTGTTTCCTCAGTCTGAGCAAGCCTGCCAAGAGTGAATTTACGAGTACAGCCTGCGTTTCTGCAGCAACACAAAGGACATGCAGCATTCCTTCTCCTGTGGCAAGCACAAATCGGTTTGCTGCAACCACACTCACTTCAAAAGGCCATGCCAGTACAGGTGGGGCATCAGGTCGGCCTTCATGTGGTACATGAGCCTACTCTCCTTGCTCTGGTCGATGGGGAAGGTCTCCAGGGGCTGCCCATTGTAGTCAAACTCTGCCAGAATCACCGTGTTGTAGCTGGTCACCAGGGGGCAGGACGTGTAGCCGTCATACTGCCGGTGACAGAACAGGTCACAGTTTCAGTTTACAATGGTGTTGCGGTCTTTGTTAAGTAACAGGTAAAGGTTAAGTAACACAACTCCACAAAAACAATGTTGTTCTGCGGGATACTGAATGGCAAAGAGAAATATACTTCACTCATATTTTACATTATACATTGGCAGGCATTTTATTTATGTCTAATATTTATCATATTTATATTTACATTTACATAGCTTACACAGTTTACTGAGGCGATTTAGATTAAGCACACTGCACGTGAGAACAGAACATATGGTCTTGTTAAAATGGCAAGTCTTTAATCGCTACTTCACAGGCACAAGTCACTCAACAGGGCACAGTTTCAAAATAAGACCTTTTATGGTCCAAAAATCAACTTCTTACCAATTTCCACATTTCCTCCAGGACACCCCTCAATCACTCACCATGACTGGTTTACCCGGATAACAAGATGTGCTGGTGCTGAGGTATTCAGTTGTTGTTCAGTGCTATGTTAGTATAACACAGTTTAAGCTTGTCCGCCTTCTAGCGCGCACATGTGCTTCATGGAGAGGCTCACCTTTTTGTCTGGCTTGTCTTTTTTCATCACTTTGGAGATGGTCCTGTCCAGCACAGATGACTGTGCAGCTGGAGAGATAAACAGGCATGGTCACATCCCAATTGCCTACCTCGCCCTCTCATTTCACCAGCCTGTTACTTTAGGTATGCTTCCAATCTCGCCGTCTGGTTACAGCACAACACAAGATATTAATCATGTTCACTGAGGGCAGCCAGTTTATAAAAGCATCATTTACAGCCCTGGTGACAAACCACCACATGATGATGCACTCAAATGCCTAAGATAGACAGGTACAAATGTTCCAGGACACAGAACAGCAGAGATGCAGTCAACCTGACAACAGTGCATGCAACAGGTCCAAACGTGTGGGAATTCATCTTAGCCAAGCAAACTCTTAGCTGAGCTCACTGTGGCTTTCTTTCGAACATTTAGGTCATTAGATAGAGTGTACTTGTCTGACCCCGACTTGTCCTAAATTACACTTATGTACCGTACACTTACACTTAGACACGTTGACAATACTACTATCCCTTGCCCTCAGCGCATGTCAGTCAAAGCACTATTTTTAACACTGCCCTCTGTCCAGTAAAACATTACTTTAACATGTGTGGGGTTTTATAAACCTGCACTGCTGACACAGTCTGCTGATTTTCTGGGTTATTTTTTAGTCCTGGATTCAGTGCAACTGCAGACTGGGGGCAAGCATTTTCAAATTGTTGGGAGTACTTCAGTGGGTGCTGCAGGGCTTGTTGCAATTCTACTTACGAAGGGAATTTCCTGGAGTCATTTTTAGCTGCCCTCCCAGCCAGCATGAGGCATAGCAAGTGGTCGCAATTGAAAAATGACAAAAAAACATCGACCTCTACTTTCATTACAAAGTTTCTATTCAACGGTAAAAGACCAATAAATTTAAGTAATGGTGTCAATTCATAATGTGCTCATAAAAACATGTGTTCACTCATTCAGAAACAACACCTTATCTGACCCCTTCTGGACTATAACCAGCTAAACAATTACCATAAATCTAAAATGTCACAAATATCCATATTTTTTTAAATATACTCTTATCCTACACTACCACCAGTGTCTGTCAATGCAGTCTTTATAATGTATTTGTGATTCTGTATGTTTACTGTACTGTGCAAATGTTCTAGGTCAGGCAGCATTGACACTACACACTGCCACACGTTCCTGGAAAGACTCCTTTCCTTGTGGCCCACAAACTCCAACACCACTGCCTGTACTGACTAACACACATGAATTCTCAAGATAAGCAGTTATGTAACCTCAAGTCTGAGCCCTCCTCTCCCCCCTCTTCCAAAAAAAAAAGGCTAGCTTTTCAGCAGCCATTTGGCCGTTTGCCTGGCTCTGGCCTATCCTGTGGCCTGCAGCTCACCCACTGCAGCAGCTGTCTTTGCTGTTGGCAGGTTGGTACAGTCTCCAATCCCAAACACATTGGGGTACGTCTTGTGCTGCAACGTGTCTTTGTCCAGGTCCAACCAGCCGGCCTGGTCAGCCAGAGGGTTGCCCTTTAACACTTCAGGAGGCCCCATTGGAGGAGTTACATGGAGCATTTCATACTGATGAAATAAGAAAACATTTAAAAACACATAAACACAAAAATAATAATAATAATAATATATGAGAACATATTTCTGAGAATACAGCAGTTTTTATAGTTTTTTAAACTAAATGAGTATATTGAAAATATATAAACTATTGAGTGTTTTGATACATCAACATATATTTCTGCTTGCAATGAAATATTTTAGATGTATTAGTAAAATATAATTGGACTGAACAACATATTTCTCAATGTATTTCATTTTGGTATGGGATTCATCTCACCATCTTCCAATGCAGACTGAAGACCCAGCTCTTCAGACTGCACTTTGCCTCCTCAAATTAGCTGTAAAACTCTAATCTTGCCTGTATTTGTATATTATTCGAAGGTTTTATAGGACTTTGACATTAGTTGTTAAAAATTGATTACTAATGCGCTTACTATGTGTTCAGTATGGCATTTATTACTGTACTGTATAAAGAACTGACATGTTCAAATGTCGTTTTCTTTACATACTGTTGTCTGGTCACGCTGGCTTATTATATTCACTGTTGCACCTCTGCATTGTAAAAAGTGCTTTACGTCCAAAAACTGAGTGACAGCAGCGTGGATTGACATCTACATTTGCATGAGCAGTAGTGTGACATCCAAATCCAAATAACTAGCAAACTGATAATGTGTAAAAATCTCGGAATAAGAGAATCTGGTAAGCGAGTATACTATAATAATATAGTAATGCAGGGTCCCAAGGCTCAGTCAGCAAGGACTTTGAGCACAGGCTGAGCCCAATGGCCCAGGTCTGAATTTCTCGGCAATGACAAGGATCCCACAGCGACAGAAGAAACTGGCTTTGTTCTGCCTGTGAGAGGAGTGGATGGGTCGGCCGGGACTTTCTCTCACTGCTCTCTGCAATTCATCAGGTGCCTGTGAGTTGCTTGAGTGACATCATCGCTGTAGTACCTATCCTGCAAGTGACTTTTAGTGTGAAAAATAGTCATTGGCTGCATGTATCAGAGATCTGTATTATCTCACCTCAGCTCACCTTCAAGAGTGCAGAAATTGACACTGTAAGATGAGTGTAATATACAATTATCAATTCTAAACTAGGGTTGCATAAAGGGAAAAAATTACATATACATAACATATATGTAGTCTTATTCTTAACATAGTCAAGGCCTCACTTGATAAGGAATAAGAATAAGCGCCACTGACTGGGCTGCTGCTCTGTGGGTCTCCAAACTCCTGCCTGAATGCTGACCAATCAGAGGAGTCTCTGGCTCCTTCAGACTTCTGGTTAAGTCAGATATGACTCAATACATTAATGTGAGGAATTTGCATTTTAATGTCATTTTTCATGCCAATTACTTTAAGATAAAAATGCAAGCTTTATAGGGATCAGTTAAACGATTTATTGTCACTGTAAATGCATTATTATCACTGTATGTAATGAGGGCAAGTCTGTATATGGGTATATGGATTAAATTGATTTTTTTTTGTATCTTACTATTATTTAGTCTGGTAAAATTACATCTAATAGATTACAACAGCAGTCTCTAAAGTCTGGGCAATCCTCCACCCAATTTACCCTAACATACTTATGTATGTTCACCAGTTCACCAGTCATTTTTTACAAGAGCTATTCAGGCATTACAACTGAAATGCTCTTCGCTTATTTCACCCTTTTGGAATCACCAACTGTACATTAAACTCTGAAGCCCCGTCTCTCTATCTTTCCACAACCTTCCAATACACTTTTATGCATGTCACAGCTAATTTTTCACACTACGTGTCCTACAATGCACCACACCACACAGCTCATTTTCAGAGACCTCCTGCTGGAGGTGCAGAGGAGCTTGCTTCTTGGAACTGCTCATTCACTCTCTGAAACCAAGGCAACAGATGTGACAAAACATGTATTTCTGACAAAAACAAAATCTGCTGAAATTCCTTAGTTAGTATGAGGCTATTTTCTCCCTCTCTCCTATCGCAAAACATTAAAGAAGAGCAGAATGCACTGTCTCAACGGAATAATCTTTTCTATTTTTTTCTTTGATAACAGTTGTTCAGCCCTCCAGTTCAGCTATCACATCTGGTTACTTTGCATACATTCCTGAGCCCGCTGAAAACATTGCTTGGTTTTACACATTCTCTTTTTATCTTGTAATCATTTTAATGTGTTTTTTAGCAGTGAGATACTTGAAGCCCATCAAAGGGGCAAACTGCATCCAAAAAGCATTAGCAACAGCAAACAAAATTTTCCACTTAGCATGGTTTACCTCTGCATCTGCCTTATGCAAGAGGAAAACATGGCATGACATTAATTGTAGTTTCTGGAAAAAAACAGGGTTCAAGAAACCTCAGGGCTTGGAAGTCCTGTTTACGGTACAGATGACTTCAAGTGGTCCATCCAAGGGCAGACTGTCCTGTGGCACTCCCTTCTAAAGTCTTTCTAAACAACACCTGTGTTGGTTCTTTTCATGGTTATTTTCTCTTTATGCAACCACATTTTGGCACTGCCAGTTGTGTTTTAGGCCTGTCTCACCACATCTATCTCTGCACCCCCACAGAAGGGCGGCTTTTTGCAATGCAAGTCCCACAACGCACTACAGTGGAGTGGGCAGTCATTAGTGGGTTGCCATTGCTCCACTGACGTCATATGACCAACTCACAACTCACCTGGCATACTGCAGGGTGCCTGAGAGCAGTGAAATGAGAACACCATGGCCAACCTATCCACCCCTGTCTGTAGTGCAATATGGCCAATTTATTCCACTGCCAGTTTCAAACCTGGTCCACAGCGCTCTGCCTGTTTTCAAACGCCTTGCCAGTTCAGGTACTCAGGACCTACCTGTGGCTATTCCTATTTAAAGCTGTCTGTGCATAAATGATCAGAATTTAACTGTACAGTTTTCATTTAACGTGTTATCTATTTGAGGCCTTAAATTAATTTAGTTTTATGGAAATAGTCTGAGCATTCCAAACTGGACAGGGAAAGCATTTTGTTACACTATCAAACATGCACCAAGGCAGTGGCCTTTAAGAAGCTGACATGAAACTGATCAACCTAACCAACCAAAATGTTTCCCCAGGTTTATTTAGCAAAAAGAACCTTAAAGTAGCGATCACCGCCAGTCTATTATCGGTCACCAATGCTTCAAGTCATTTGTCCTTTTTCAGGGCCTTCCATATCTGTTCTCTAGAATAAAGTTCATCATTTATAAATATTACTTTACTTATATCATTTTTACCCAAAAAAATCTGTCTAATAATAGTAATTTTTCTGTGAATCATGTGTTTTTGTCCCCTTTATGAATATGGAAGGAACTGTTTATATTCATAAAGAGATTCCTGAATGTATGAAAAGAACTCTAATGAGAACGTTAATCCTCATAGTGAAAACCAGATAAAAATTTATTCTTCCTTGTGGTTTCAGGCTTGAAAGAAACTAGAAAAAACTTGATGGAATACCACTGAGCCAAAACAAGTCAGTTTAGGGGGAAAATTACACAATGTGGCTGTTTGGTAATTTGGGAACAGCGTCTGTATCCTGTTTGGGTGGCTACAGACGCTATTTGGCCTCTTACAAAAACCCATTCCATTCTAGAAAGAGCCATGACCTTCCTCCTCCTTCTCTACCTCTGTGCAGTGAGTCATCGTTTACTCATACAGTCGCACCCTCGCTGCTTTGAGCTCCACATCTGCCGAGTCGGCCTGCAGTCTAGGTAAGGGGGGTTTGCTGTTCCCCTTCTGGCAGATTTATAAATTGGGAGGCAGCACTAACCTCAAAAACCACTGTTTCCCCCGGGCTGTCCAGTCTCTCGAAGACAGCCTCCTGCTTGTCAGCGCGCACCTCTGTGAGGTTGTGCCGGAGGTTCACCGTCAGATCCCTGGTCTTCACAATTTCCCAAAGGGACTCGGCGTACTTCTTTATGCCAAAAAGCACGGGAAGGGACGTGTTGTAAATGATGTTGGCATTCGACCTCTTCCCAGTCTGTTACAAGGACAAAAATAGAGAGATTTTGCAGACAGGTAGTGACATAGACCCGTGGAGTTTAACCCACATTTTCTGGAAATCTAAACTCATTAAACTCCTTGTATTATTAGCCTTTCTCTTCCCATCTCTAATGTGCCTGCCAGTTTCAGCTCACTTTTACCACTTCATGAAAAACACATCAAGACACACCAAGAATGCACATTACATTTCAGAAGAAAGGGCATTTTCACATGTGTAAAGACACAGGACACTGTTAATAATGTTGACAACAGGCAGGGGTAATTCTGTACGTTTGAGTGCAATTCACACCTTTCTGAAGTAGGCATCGGAGAGGTACATGATCTTCTGGGGTGCACCCGCGCATTTCACAGGGGTATTTGGGAAGGAGAAGATGGCATTGCCTTCCTTGAAGTTTTGAAGGGCTTTCCAGGTCTTCTCCACTGTCTGGACTGAGTAGTTAGATCCAATTTTTGGATGTTCAAACCCCTCCGGGAGCCCTTTGATCTGTAATATCAAGGTAAAAACAAATAAGTCTCACTTCAATGCTCATTACAGTAACCTTCATTTAAAGGATAAAATTAAAAACATGCATTACATTTGTGTTGTTTAATTATTATTGTTTCATATCATAACAAGCACTCATGATCTCATGGTAAATTCAAACCTTGACATCTTCCAGGTTAGACCAACACCAGCCTAAAAAACCATCAACATCCTGTACAGGTAACATATCCTCTCCTTTTTATGTCAACTGTATTTCATATTAACAAACCATTATTTCTTTTTACAAGACTAAATCAGAAATTAACTTCCTAACTTTTAAAAGTTCCTTTTAAAAAAATCTAAATCAAAAATGAATACAACAAAATGAATGTGATACAACAGAAGTGTGTAAAGCTTCAGGACACCATGCTCTTAGAATGAAAGTACAAAACAGTGCTGCCACCTAGTGAGCAATAATTATAAATACACCCTTCTATAAAAGCCCAAGGACCTTTAATTAACCACTTGCACAAGGCTGTACAATAAATGTTATAAAAACTGGTGGCTTGCTCAGTTCAGGTGTGTGTGTGTGTGTGTGCATGTGTGTGTGTGTGCGTCTGTGTGCATATACTGCATGCTAACCCACTACAATATCTCTATGGAATAGCTGGGAAAACATCAGTTTGAATGCTTGCGAGGCTCAATATAAAGATGGCTTGGAATATTTTACACACTACCTTGCTATCAAGGTGCAAAGATTTTTAAACTGGAAATCTTACATGGCATCCGTGAGATTTTTTGTGTATGTGTAGAGAGATCTATACACAAATAGATAAACATACATACAGGTATACACATACGAATACATGTATGATGGTTAAGCTTATCAAAGTGTGCTTAAGTGAATGTATCAGTTATCAATTGTAATTGATCGTTCATGATTTTGTTTTTTAAGTCTTAGATTTATTAAAATGATACAGTGCTGTCTGGTTGTTAGAATCATTTTTTAAAAGGCTGATTCTTAAAGCACAGGGACAAATTAATGGATAAAATATGCACTGATGCATTAAATTGAAGAAAAAAAAAACCACCATGTAACTGACAAAAGTTCATTATTGTCTCATTGTCATTTAGCAGATGCTTTTACCCAGAGCAATTGTGGGTTAAGTACCTTGCTCAAGGGTACAGCAGCAGTGCCCCAGCAGGGAATCTAACCAACATTTCACTTATGAATCCTGCTCCTTACCACCATGCTACACTGTCACCGATAACTACCATAAATTCTTCAAAAATTGAACAAAATGCATCTGAATGTACAGTGTTTAAATAATTCTATAAAATAATCCTACATAAAATAGCTCAATTACGAGTGCCGCTGTGTTAACTGCTAGTGCTATTTGGTGTCAATACTGCTGCCCAGTCAATGTCCTTTACTGTTCTTTGAAATACCAATAAATTGGCTCACATTAACAACTTAACAAGAGCATCTCTATTTGGTGCTGTGCAGTCTATAATGCCTTAGTGTAGTCGCCTTTTGACAACAAAGTTGTCCAGTTTGTCAAATGTTGCCGATCATAGGTAGCTTAACAGCTTGAGTTATGGGTCTGCCTCCTTTGTTTTTACTGCTGAAGGTTGTGCTGTCTGCACTGGCAGAAAGCTGCATCTTTCTGGAATGGCAACAACAAACCAAGCACCTAGCTAAACTGCACATCTTTTTCTCAAAATATTTTACACAGCAAAGTATTATGGTATTTAATTAATGCCAAACACATAATTTACATTCAGATTTTAAATATGTAATGACTTTTTTCTTACTCTCCCCATTGCACATTGCATACCAGTGAGCCACATGAGTGTACCAAAAATAATCTGTATAAATTGATTACTTGATAGTATAGTACATTAGTATGCTTCTGTGACAGAATTTTTGATCACTACTTGTTTCATATGAACATACAGCACTATGTCAATGTTAGATTTATCTTAAAAAATATGAATACCTTGATAAGATGATCAAACTCTTTGCACTTTGTACATGTGTATCATTACTAACCTATTGATTCAAAAGGTGACAACCTCTTCTGAGAGATGCTTCCTCAGAACAATTGCAGTCAGCTAACTAATCACTTACAGCTTGGTATTAGCTTGCAAAAGTGCCAGATGGCTACTTCTACAATTTCATCAGCAAGTTAGAATAACTCCCACTGTGATCTCACTTTTTAGGTTTAATATTTACTGTCATTCTGCAATATCGGTCAATGGTAAGAAACATTAGGATCTCCCATTTAATATAATTGTTCAAAACTCCACTTGTAATTTACATTTTACAATACTAACCAACAACAAAATCAAAGTGGATTGGCACTGTTTAATTTACTAATTGGATATACTGCATTTACATGTCTATGTATAAAATGCATACTAATCAAAATGAAAGGATCAAAAATAGCTGACTCATTGTTATGTTCCTCCCTCCAATAATGGCTAAGGGTGTGGCTGTCTGTCTTGCTCTGTGGCTCGGGCACCTATGATTTTGTATGCTCACGGAAAATACATCATTTATCAAGAAAAACAGGTCTAACTACTGTTGCCTTATGTTATGATGAACTTGATCATTCCAGGTACATATATGGTCATACCAGGACAAGAGTGATTTTAGGTTAATCTGGTGTAGTTCTTCAGGTTCGCCGACAAAAGTTGCATGCTGTTTATTTCCACTCTCATCCCGCTAAGTTATATTGTCAGAAAACTGTATGCAATGACCAGAATGCACACAGCTTTGGCAACACTGGTAAAACAGCCATGTCTAAGTGAAACACCACCCAACGTGCAAGTCTCACATATTTGCACAACTGAGTAATAAGTGCATATCTCTTAAACTATAGCTTACCTGCATTTTTACCTGTGCATGAAATGCTTCAGAATAAAGACTAGAGAACATACACAATGCTTCATGTTAATCTTGTACAGATGAATGGCTGATGAGGGTAAACACTTCTGCCATGCAGTGCAGAGTGAACCATGCAACTGAACCTCAATTCCCAAAAAACAGCTGATCTAATTTGTGTAATATCTGATGAATTACATTATTACTGCAATATGATTACACATTAACTCAGAGGCCATTTGATGTAGGGGATGGGTGGACAGAATGAAAAATGAGAAGATTACTGGTTCTGAAGCACACAAACACACACACACACATTAACGACAGTAAATATCTAAACATTATGAACAACACATTACATTTTCATAGTGAAGCTGGAGTCCGAGGGCCACAATCAGATACTGGTAAGAGATCTGTGAGAGAAGATAACATAAGAAACACAACAGAACATGCATGTCATTACAGTATTTTACAGTATATACAGCTGGATATTTACTGAGGGAAATCAGGCTAAGCACCCAAGGATACAACAGCAGTGCAGAACAAATTGAACCGATAATATTTCAAGGAGTAACTAGGCCGGGCCTAAGCTGACAGCTGACACATGCATGGCCACTTTTCCAGGATGTGGACCATGCGTATGTGGACTCTCAGCACCCTTCAACTTGTTTGAGTGCCTGTGTAACTCAGATGATGTCAGGGAGTCTATCACTCTTGTACTGTGAAAAATGGTGGTGGTAGGTGTGTGCACACTGGCGGGTTGCAAGTGCTATGCCCTTGCACTGCTGTGCAAGTGCCAAAGTTGTAATGGTGGGACAGGGCTAGTGTACAAATGACAGTTACAAAAAAGTCAAGTGAAAAGGAAAAAATGCCAAAAACCAACCCCAAAACAAAGAAATGTATGCTCAGGTGACTATGGGATGGTTCTGTGGGTGAGATCATGTGTACTTACAGCAACACACCGATTTGATGTGAATCAGTTTTATTGTGATTGTGATTGATTTATTTGATTGTAATCTCATAACGCTACTCTGCTGCTAAGGGGATCCTTATGAACTTTGACCTTCACCCGATACCTACCTCCTTCCCATTGTCTGTGCGAACTGTGTTCTTGTCTGGGTCTATCTCCTGGACTCTGGCTTTGATCCACTTCACCCCAGATGGTACCACATTGGCAGTGGGGCGGCCAGAAGAATGCACTGTTTTAGCTCCAGCACCGACCAAGGTCCAAATTGGTTGATAATAGTGGCTCTAAAATGACCCAAGCAGTGAGCTCACAAATCAAAGTATTACACAACTCAGTTCACCGAGTGATACTTTAGTTTAACAGCAGGCAAAGTCGCAAAGCAGGCATTAAGTATGAATGCCAGTTATGGCTTTATTTGAATAATAACTTTAATTTATGATTACTCTAGACTCAAGCAGGCAAGCCTCTGTTCAACTAAACCTTCAACAATGAACACCTGCTTACTGATCATCAACAAATCTCAGTCCTACAGGGACGGTCCAATTAAAGCATGATATGCTTGCCCTTCAGTTATTACTATATCTTACTACATATTCTCCAAATGCACATGTTCTGGTGATACAGAATGCCTTCCCTGAGGCACCATCCGCACGCGGGTGAAGCCCAGCTAACGTACACCTGCATTTGCAACGGTGTTTACGGAGTGCTTGCCTCGCTTGGCTCGACGACGGCCACATTCTTTGCGCCGACCTTCCTCTTCATCCGCGCGCTCATCGTGATGCCCCCGCTGCCGCCCCCGAGCACGAGGACCTTGTAGTGCTCCTTGGACTGGCCGGAGCAGCCCCTCGCGTGACACCAGGCAGCGCCAAATGCACCTCGACCATGTCTCCACTGCCCGCACCGCCAGCTCAGAGCCGCAACAGCCATAGGTCGGCAGTACACTCGAAGAATCTAGTCTGGATTGGAAATAAATCAAAAGGGTTTAATGCAAATTTAATACCACAGAGTAACTTAATAGACAACCCTCACAACACTTGCGTTGAAATGGTAGGAGTCAGCTGCGTGAGACATATTTAACTGGCTAGCGATTCCTGCCTGTTGCTTGTTTATTCTTGAAACGTTAAGACTCACTGCAAAGTCATTGTTTACTGTATCTGGCACGCAGGAACATGCACGTTTGAGAGAAACGGGTGTTCGTTATCGGAGCATTGTGGCAGGTGAAGAGTTAAATGCACTGAACGCAACGAGAATATTCTATAACTATCGAGATAGCACTCTTGAAGCATACAATCCGTTACCGTAGACATTAACGTTATGTGACTTGCTGTGTTAAAATTTGGCTTGAACATTTACTCGTGTGTGCTTGGTGGTACAGACATACGACAACGTTACCAAAAATTCGGGTACGCTCACCGTCAACGTCTTCATGTAGCTAACTACGTTAACGTGCTCGCAAATTAGCTAGCTATTTAGCTAGCTACCTAAAATACAGAAATAAATGTAATATGGCTGGTCACATTCTTTTTGAGTTTAATACACTGTCTTGCTAAAGTACACACGAATTACGAATAAATTCACTTTCGAAGTCATGTTCTGTTTGCAAATCAATCTTTATGACACAAACGACGGAAATACTAGCTATAGGATGTTTAGCTAAATGACGTTAACGATTTATCAACCTAAAGTGAAACTGCAGGCTAGTGGAGGACATATTTTAGCTTACCAGAAGCTGTACAGTAGAATCTGGTTGTCATTCAGGCAGGGACGACCACAATGTTCGTGAGAAGTCGTAATAAACAGCTATGAAGTTGGCAAAACTCACCCCGAAAAACCTTGGTCCCTCATGAACAGCGACACTTCCTGGTATCCTGTACACATAACCCTCTGTTATAAAACTGAATGCGTAAAACGGAACAGAGCCTAATCATCCTACGCGTTCGTCAGTGAAAAGAGTTTAATTTAGTAGCTGAATAACAAGCCTCTTTTGCAACATTGAGGTATAGAAGTGATAGTGATATGAGCTGAGGATTACATTTCTAAAAAATGAGCAATTACTGAATCCAATATGAATCTATAAAAATCAGATGTTACATATTTTAAACACTTAAACACAAAGACTTCATACATATTTAATTTGAATGCTTGACAAATGTTGGAGCAGTTCAACTTTTATTAATATAATATTTTGTAGAGTGGAGTGTACGCTTCAAATATGCAAGCATTATGGAGTTGCATTACCAACTTCATCCGCAGGATGGCAGAATAGGTGTCTTTGTTGTCCTGAGGTGAACCCTGAAATTCCTCTCTTGCGTAAGGAGTCATGATGTCATGGCGTTGTATAATTTACAAAAAAGTCAATATGATGAAAATGATAAAATATCACAGTACATGTCATAAATATAACATAGCATAAAGTAGATGTTATAGAAATGTATTTATGTGAACCCTTTTGGTATTGGTCTGAGATCAGTCTCAGATTCATATCAGACATCTTAATGAACAATTTTGAAAAAAAGAAGCCAGAACAGGCATATTATATCTAAACCTGCACATGTCTTCATTGTGAATGCTTTTTGTTCAACTACTAAGCATTTGTTGTCTTATCATTGTTTTTTTAAGTTTTCAAAGTTAGTTTTGAAAGTTAGTTTAACTTTTGGGCCACTTGTTTAAACTTAATACTGTGAGTTAAAACAATTTATACATTTATTTTAATAGTACACATGAACTTCGGTGAGTATACTGCTGTTAGAATGTCCTGTCTGACATTAAAACCTTTCAGCCTCCTCAGGAGAAACATGTGCTATTAGGCCTTTTTGTAGACCCCATCCGCATGTTGTGTGAAGGACAGGTGGTGGTCGATCTCAGTGCCCAGGTACTTAAAGATCTTGACCTGTTCCACCACCTGCCCCTCCAGCCTGAGTGGTCCGGAGAGAGGGTCTGGGCTGTCAGGTGCCCGGCGCCCCCCGCAGCACAGCTCTTTGGTCTTACTGATGTTCAGTTCCAGGGAGCTCTCCTGGAACCAGAGGACCATAGTGTTCACATACTGCCTGTATGTGGACAGGGAGCGCTCATCTGTCAGGTGGGCCACCAAGGCCATGTCATCAGCATATTTAAAAAGTGACAGTCCATTGCTATTGCAGGTGATTTCATTTGTATATAAGGAGAAGAGGATGGATGACAAGACACAGCCCTGTGGGACCCCAGTATTTAAAACAATATTGCTGGATTTAAAACCATTCATTCTAACATGTTAGGATCTGTCCTTTAAAAAATCTTTAATCCATAAAACCAGTGTAATGTTGACTTGTAGTCCTTGGAGGCGGTGCAGAAGTATGTTTGTGTTTACTGTATTAAAAGCAGATGAAAAGTCCAGGAATAAAATCCTGACATATGAGTTTGGAGAGTCAAGGTGCCTAGTAACTGTGTCCAGAAGAGTTAGGCTGCCATCCTCATCTCCCCGTTTTGCCTTCTAGGCAAACTGGAGCGAGTCCAGACTCTCGCCCATCGTGGTGGTAAGCCCCCCAGGGACCACCCTCTCCATGCATTTGCAGAGGATGGAGGTGAGTGCCACAGGCCTGAAATCATTCATGGCTTTGGCATGGAGCACAACTTACTATGAATCAGAACCATGTAGAGAGAGTCGCGTCAACTCCAATGGACCTTTTTTTTTACAGCAATGGCGGATCGGGGAGCCTCTCAATAGTTCCCGGATGTCAGCAGCAAATACTAGCAGTGCAGTAGAGTTGCAGCAGAATAGAGCGTTAATGATGCACTTTTAAAGGGAATGACGTTTAAAGAATTAAATTGTATATCAGCACATCTGAATCAAATTAACATGTGCACTAAAGCATGTTAGTGGATTATCTCACATTAAATTAGTAGATTTAGGGAATGTTAGCAAACAGATTAGGCTATACAAAGTTAGCAACACGTAATATTAACCACAAACAGCCTATTAATATGATTACCTCATATATAAATATATGTGTATGTGTGTGTGTGTAGTGATAGTAATTTTACTCTTGCTGACTTGAGCCAACCATTTTTTCTCCTCTCCGTGTCAGTGGGGAAACCGTACATTCGTACTCCTTTCTCCGAGCAATTGGAGCATCCCCATGCAGCACAGCTAACCATGGTGGAGACTATATGGAAGGACAACACGGTGGAAAGGACACAGACAAACTGCTTGACATGCTATTCATGTTTCTGAGTTTATTAGAGATGTATTTAATGAATTCATGACAATCATTGATAGTCACCTGTTGGTCTCATTCTGTCCTATATGAAAGTCATAAAAATTACATCAGTCATTAAGATTACTTAGGCCCTCAATTACAATGGGATTACAGAAACCACCACGAATTAAAGAAATGTTAGAAAATTAATCTGATCTGAATTTTGAAACATTCCCTCCCTTCCCCTTCCTTAAAGTATATCAATAAACATTAGGGTATGAATGCTCTTGACTACCATACAAGTTTAAGAACACAATAATAATAATAATAATAAACAATTCAAAGCAATAAACAACAGCAACACGATAGCCTAAAATATGTCAACAAGGCAGGTAACGCTTTGTTCACACAAAAAAAAAAAAACCACATTGATGTAACTACATACACATGTCGGTGTGCTATATTGTAAATCAATGCATTTATTGACTACTAATTACCAAAAATCGCAGTTCTGTCTCTCTGTATTTACACATTCAAATTGTCCGCCAAGAACTTCCTGGAACTATCTGAAGTCTACGTGAATCACGCGAGGATCAAGCATTTTGGACTTCCGTTGATGCGACTCTCTCTCTACATGGCTCTGCTATGAATTTTATGTCTGTATACGTAATCCCAGTCCTTAAAGGAGCATATATCTTGATTGAAGAATAAAACAATATCAAGATGGCTTGAAATAAGAAGGTATGCGCGTGTAAACACCGCTTAAGTGCTTTCAAGAAGAGCTGCACACCACTAAGATCATCTTGACATATAGGAGATGCACATCTGGGGCAGAGTCTGCCCAACATGAAGGTGTGTCACCCAACATTTAGGATGTATCTCATTAGGCCTATATTATAAGAAGAGTTATTTTCCTCGTGGAGATGGAAAGTGTATGACATTAATCCACATAAATAAAATGTCACACTTTGATGTAATGAATGGTGCATGCCATCCAATCACAGCAGAAGACTGCCAAATATGGACTACACACAGCAGACAGGGTTTCCCTCACTGTATAGCCAGGGAAAACAGGTGCAACGTTGATGAAAATCTGTGGCCTTGAACAACAGGAAAGCATGGAAGAACAGTACATACTGTGTGTACATTTTTTGTTAAACTTAATTAAAACATTTATTCGTCTGCAGTTTCTAAAACTTAAAATATCGACTGAATACTGTGGTGAAGTTTTCTTCACAAAGTTGCTCACATAATTCTCCCACCGGTATTACTAGCTAGCTAGCTGATACGAACTTTACCTCAGCAATAGGCCTATGTCAGTGACAAAACAGCTAGCTAGATAACGTTAGCTTGTTCGTTAACGATCAGCGAAATAAGTAACAAGCTAACGTTATATATGAAAAATTTATGACATATTCAAACAGAACACTGTTCAGTAGTAGGCTATAGAGAATTTGATACCGAAAATAGCGTGCGGCGAGTAACCCAGAATACTTCCTACGTCCTTGATTTGCAAAGGCGGTTACCTCGTGAACTCAATGTTTGTTTGTTTTTTTAGCCTAGTGCTTGTTAAACGACTGTTGTAGCTAGCTGTGTCGGCCCAGTTAATCTGGGGGGGAAAAACATAGCCCACACAAATATTGGGGAGGACGTGTCCCCCCGGTTCCTACGCCCCTGTCCATGATTATGATTTTTTTTTTCCATAATCGAGCAGCCCTAGCTCCGTCTATTTGTTTTTACGAGCGTCCCAGTGCAATAGCATGTGATCTGTCTACGGCAAGCCTAGAGGGCTAAAGTACAATGGTAAAAGACGAAGCGAACCCGAAGTGCTCTTGTATTCACAATGCACAGGGTCTCAGTTCGGTTCGTTTCAGAGCGTTCTGAGTTCGTTTGGAGTGTTCACATATGCACAAAAATGCTGACTAATCGCTCTGAGTTAGTTTTGGGGGCTGAAAGAGATCAAGTGTGAAAACACCCTTAGTATATAGTATAAATTTCACCTTTCTATATACACTTAAAAACACTTCCAAATACACTAAAACATCTTAAACATAACAATACAGTAGGCTACATAATAATAATAATAATAATAATAATAATAATAATAATAATAAGAAGAAGAAGTTAGAAGTCACTACATACGGTACTGTACTGAAGAGAGAGAGAGAGAGATAGAGAGAGAGAGAATCTGTGTGTGTGTGTGTGTGTGTGCGCGCGCGCGCGCGCGCGCGCGTGTGTGTGTGCAGTTCTGTAAAAAACATTAGCCTAAAGAAACAGGCCGGTGGCGTTTCACCTCTTGCCGATCGTTTTATTATTTACACTTTATTTTCAATCGTGATCGTTTTTTTTTTTTGATGCATCACCAGCACTTGCATCGGATTTACAGTTTGGGGGCATGGTTACAAGGGTAAATAAGAGAAAAAATTTAAGCCAAATACAAAGTTACACACTCAACACAGTGTTAACGGCAGCGTCATCCCACATATAATGGCGGGCGGCGTTCTCCTTCTTCGAGCCGACGAACCGCTGAAGACGCGTAATGTTTTCATAAGCGTCACAAAGTAGCGCGTGCGTTCGTTATTAAGAACCATTGTATTTAACTCAAAATTTTAATATAATAGGTTTTATGGCAGTCCGTTCTTAAGTACGAGTTGTCCGTAAGTCGTACGTTCTTAACCCGAGGACTTACTGTACTCATGAAATCATTAACCCTGTATGAGCCAGCATTCAAAAAAGACAGTGACATTGCCGTGAGACTGAACAATATGTTGGGAGTATAACATGGGTGTGGTGTTTGAGCAGGTGTAAGGAGTGCAGAGTGTGAATTTTAAGTTTGAACAACGTTGGGTAATTGAAAAGTAAGGTTTCACCAGGTGCCCGTGGAAATATTCAATGCACGTTACACCACCTTGTACAAATGTGTCATTAAAAATCAGTTTTTTTCCACAGTTAATAAAAATCGGTAGGCTACTGGTGCCATCATCAAGTCACAATGACCTTTTTTCTTACAGGTCAAATGTAGCTTATTACACATAAATGCAATATGCATTTCAACCACTATAGGCATGCAGAGACGTGTATTGAAAATAATGTACACCGGGTCAGTTAGACGATATTTTTCTATTGTTTATGCCGTGTATTCGGATTTTCACAAACAACGATTCCGCTCGGTGGCGCAGGAAATCGTGTCCACTCAAAACTGAAGCAAAAACTGCAGCCTAACGATTCCCTAACGCTTGTTAGGCTTTCAAATTATCAAATTAATTAATTCCGACTTTCGGTGATTCAAATAGTTGAAGACTGTTGAATAGCCTACATGTAATTAAAAAGTACGTATTATGATTACTCCTAATTAAAGTAAAAAAAGACAGTAACTTTCAAATAAATGTTTGTGGCGGTCTCACGTTTCCCTTTGCTATAAATCTCATTAAATCCCGATAAATATTCAACGATCGGGGATGTTGTACCAAAAATATTTGTGAGTGCACCATAAGTTGCCCTCATCACATTCCTCAATCACAACTCTAAATGCAAGTAACCGTTATTATTATCTAAACCAGAAAACTGGTCATAGACCAGCACTTACGGGAAACTTCTACTTAGAGCGCAGTGTATATTGATCACGCCCTGCGGAATGACTGCTGTCTCATGCTGTGGTGGCAGAATCACTTCCCCCGTGAACAGCACGGAAGATAGCACAGCGTTCGAGGGTGTGTCCCCGGTGGCACAAACAAGCAGAGAGGTGCATTCTCGGCGATATGACTCATCGTGATATATTGAATGCAATCTCATAACAATATGTGGCCCTTGCTTTTATCAAATGCCATCAGCCATTACAGGCACTCCGGGAACACAACTGATAGTAAGTTATTGCAGTCACTGTCAGCGACCGCAAATGTAGCTACAGAATACAAGTCATGGAAGTTCGATTTAAAAAAAAAAAATTTGAATGTGATACATTGTATCTTACAAGTATCTAATGAATCTAATTTAATAGATTGTTTTAATAATTTAAATCTTATTAAAACAATCTATTAAAAGAAGTATTGTATTTGACACCCGATTTTAGATTAACCATGGTGTGTGATGGAGCAAAGAGAAGTTGATAAAGCGAATTGGTCATAGTAGTGTCTGCGTCTGTCTCTAGGTAACGGAGATAGCTTTCGGTGAAGCGATACTCACAAAACCATCTGATCAGTGTGTGCTCCTTTTATTTCCAAAGGTCTGACTCTGCCGCGTTCGCCTGGCATTTTTTTTTTTTTTTGACCTGGGGCTGGAATATTGTTTTATCACCTGTTCTAGGTTTTCCTAGGTTTGCGCGGCCATGGCCGTTAGGACACTGTTACCAATGTTTGTTCTCTGTCTGAGGAATAATTGATATAATCCTCTGTATTAGCCCTTTTGTTTTATATAGTTATATTTATTGTCTATTTTCTGTCCTGGCGTTTGGGCGTTCCTGGATAAGAAGGTAAGAATACCATAAAATGAGTCATAGGTGGAGGGAGTCTTAGACTAGGGTGAGGGGGGTAGAAAGTGCCCTCTGCACCTGCTCCACCCATCTAGGCATGGCCAAGTCTGTCACAGACACTTGCCTACTTGCAGCCACAGCTCTTAGTGCCACATTTTATCTGTTCCACAAGCAAAATAATTTTAACCTCTTGTTTTCTCTCCTTTGCAAATGTAGCACCCTTACAAAACAAGGATGAGCAAAATAGTGTATGTTCAAGTTTAATATCCTCTAAAAATAAATAACAATTATGCTGGTTATTTAACCAAGGAAGATAATGCAGCATTCGCATTTGTGTGTGCATTAACCCACTTTGACAAACATGACAAATGTGATCAGCACGAAAGAACTTATTTGTTTCTCATTCATTTCACTTACTTCACTTACTTCGTTTTGAGTCTACATCAGTCCAATATGGCTTACACTGATGAGTGCTTATTGGTAGTGTTATTATTGATTGTAATAGTATATTATCTCCATTGAGACACCGGTTATTGCTTTTACCAAGATAACACATAATCACAATGATTAATGGTATAAGGTACTGTATCAGCTAATGAAGACATTTAACAGGAATTTCATTCATACACATTCCAACATATACTTCCTGGAAGACAACGTTTTTTTCTTTTCTAAATGAAGCACTAATGTGAATCAAATTTTCATCAGAAGTGAGATGGACACAAAAATTTAAAGAAAATCTGTGCAAATTTTTGGTCAGAGTGTAATAGTATCATACAATATAACTACACCAGCAGCTTTGCTTTGCATGAAAGAGAAATGTAATGTGCTACATAGCCTAGTTGTTACTATACTTAATGTTCTTTCTGTGGCAACTATTGAATTGAAGTGAATTGAATTCAGATGAAACTGTGTGTGTGTGTGTGTGAGAGACAGAGAAAGAATGTGTGTATATGCATGGAGGTTTGTGAGACACAGAGAGAGATGACAATCACATTTAAGACACTGATAAAGAGAAGACTGGTCTGGTGTTTTGGTCATGCATTCCTGAATGCAGGGGTGGAATCTTTAGCTTATGCCAGCACCTGCTACATGATGACTGAGTATCAGACACAGAAGTAAAGTAGGTGTAGAGGTCACAGCCTTTGCTTACTCTCAGATCATGTGATGAGCATGTGGGTGAGAGCCTCAGGAAGTGTAAATCTGAAACCGCTATTTAGGCCTCAGTCAGTCACGTACACAGAGCAGACAATGAAGTCAGGGTTATTTTTAAACATCCGTCCATCCACTCTGGAGGTAACAGAACCGTCCTTGCAGAACAAACAGGTCCCACGGCAACCATAGCGACGTGCCGAGGGAGTTCTCTGTTCTTACAGCACCATTAACATGTTCCATGGATACAACATTTTCCATTTCATACAGGGAAATTTCAACATGCTCACACACAAAAACACACATACCCTTCTTTAATGAATCCATTCGTTTTATTTCTTTCACACAGCAATACCATACAATGTAGAAAAACAGGTTTTAACTTCCGCTTCTTCCAATGCAGTTGTCAGGAGCTGTGAATTCAGGACAGCTGGAGTGTTCTCTTTTACTTCTGGTGACACTTGTGAGCAGAGTTTCCATTCTGTTTGTGTAAGGGGCAAGGGCGTGTGGTACAGTTTGAGGAGGAGAGGCAGTCAGGCACTATGGCTCTCTGCAGAGGGCTGTAATCACCACTAAGGGGATCTTTTCTGAATGTCAGACAGGAGGTGCAGAGAGCACCAGCTTCAGAGCTCTTATTGTGTTTTTCCAGTGACTTAATTTGAAACCTTTGTGCCACACACTTCTAGAAAGTGTGGAGCAGTACTTATGGACCTAGACTTGTAACAAGGGGTTGCTGGTTCAAATTCCTGGTGGTGCACTGATGTTACACCCACGAGAAATGTACTTGATTAACCTGAATTATTTCACTAAATAAAAATATAATATACCCCTGAGTAGTCAAATCCACAGTATTATGTAACATACTTCAAATCAACTTAACACATACTTTATGCAGAGATAATCTTTATTGTCCCCACTTGAAACTGTTTAAAAACAAAAACCATTCACAGTTTGGGTATCAGTAACAGGATAAAAGGGCACTGATAAGTGACAAAATGCCATGTAAATATCCAGCCCTGGCAGTTTGGCATATAAGGAATGAGAGCTGTGAGGGGAATGGCAACAGGAGCGTGACGGTGTTCCTAGGTGTAATCTCTGTGTACCCATCAGACTGGATATATGCATGAGGGCGTGTACGATCCTGTTAAACCTACATAACTGGGATGTGGAGGGTACTTCAGGGCACAGTATTTATAGAGTGCATACCTTACATCAAAACAATGTAGCAGTTTCACATCCAATCTGCTGCTGTGTCAGTGCTGAAAAAAATGAGGGCTGGATCCTGTGGGCAGCCTTCCTGAGAGGGAGAGAGAGAGATGAGACCACCCTGATCTCTCTCTCTCTCTCTCTCTTTCTCTCTCTCTCTCTTTCTTTCATTATTTCAAATTCAAAATCCAATTCAAACTGATTTACCTGTATGACAAGATGAGTCTCATTGCCAAAGAATACAATTGCAGATAAAACACAGGGATAAATTTCACATCTTCAGACACAAGACAGACAGTTATTGTCTGTTATTATTATTCCTCTGTCATTATTTTTCCTCTGTCCTTCTGTTTCTGCTTAAAAGGGCCCTGATTACACAGACCTATATGTCCTCAAACACTGCAGCTTCACTGTAGGTCATTAACACCATAGATTGCTGTGTGCTGGTCTCTCAGCACACAGCCCCTGAGAGGCAGCACATGCGGAAACATAGACTTAATGACTATCCAAATCCCCTCCGCTGCACTGTGCTCACAGCAAGGACCAGGGCTTTCAGAGACAACAAAACCAACCGATCACAGATGAAACAATTAAAAAGAGAAGAGTGGGTAATGGGATTTAGTCTCACATTGCAAAGCCAAATTCATTTGTGTCAGGCGTGTGGGGCTGAGAACTGCAGCTCACCAACATTCCAACCATCTCTGACAACCAAAGGTGCGGAGAAAAATATCAGCATTAGACAAAAATCAGTATAAATGGGAAGCTATCCACAAACTCTGGGTTCAGGCCTTACATGAACTGCTATCTAGCATTAGAGTAATCTCAGATGTGGCTCAAATGACAGGAATAATTTTAAAACCACCAGACGAATGGCAGACAGGTCACTGTAAACATGTAAATAAAGAGAAATTGATTAGGGCCACATTATAGATTATCCGGGAGACCTAATATGTTTGGCCTTCTATTTTGGTTAGTGGAACACCATGGGAATCCATGACTCATTTATTGAACTGCACAGTGCCAAGATTGTGGTTATTTCTGTATAAAGTTACTACCTTCAGGTGCTCCACAAGATGAACTGAAAAGCACTGCTCTGCTGTACGATGGAACCTCTGGACTGAATGATGTTACAGAGCAGATGTCTGTATCAGAAAAACACTGGGGCCACTTTCTTTGAGGTCTATACTAGGGTTTCCGTTATCCGTTAAAAACCTGCTGGTCAAAATGTCTGGTAATAATGCTCATACAAAACGTAGCTATAACGAAGGCTATCCCTAAACAGGACATTTATGTTTTGACAGCCAAACGTGCTTATTTATGAGTTCAGCGAGTTGTACCCCGACTGGGCTACCCTGGCTAAAATTGCCTGTGTTCTGCCCGTGTCAAGTGTGCCTGCAGAGAGGGGCTTCTCTCTGCAGAATTGAATTAAGACGGTGCTGCAAAGTCATCTGGAGGAGGAGAGAGTGACGCGGCTTATATACATTGCAAGCTGCAAAGACACATTGGACACGTTTGATTTCAAGTCGGCAGCAGAGTACTTTGCCGCAATGAAAAAATAAAATGTTATCCGGTAGCCTATAGGCTACATTTAATGCCATGTAGGCCTAGCCTGTTTTTAAACAGGCTACAGATGTTACAGGTTACAGATGTTTTGCAATAGCCTACATTTTAGCGGCTGATGTTGAGGTTTTGCTCAATCGTTACTGTTCATTTTGCTTAATCGTTACTGTTCATTAAATAGTAAAACTGATTTGAGGTCGTTGTCATTCTTTCATCAATCTAGATGTAGGCTACATTATATTTGCATTTGTAACATAGACTGTTATTGAAACGCAGGGTTGGGAGGGTTACTTTGAAAATGTATTCCGATACAATTACTAATTACCTGTTAAAAATGTAATCAGTAACCTAATCCAAGTATCACAATATTAAAGTATGTAACTTGATTACTTTCTGTTACTTTTGGATTGGATTGGATGTGCTAGTGAAATTGTTTAGCCTAATATAATGTTTTATGTTCGTTGTTAGGTTTATTAATTTTTTGTCCAGGTATTCCTTCCTTTGTTATGTGCGAATGCGTGTTTAGATTAATAGTGGTAACTATGCATATTTACTAACTATAATGTTAGTTAATTTGGTTGGTAGCTAGCTAGCTAGCTAACAGTACTAAAGTTGTCAGAACAGGTTGCTTGCAGTATCTGTGGTAAAATTAACTATTTGGTCAGAATAGACGTGATGAGGCTGCATTAGTTTGATAGCTAGCTAGATAGCTATTAGTAGCCTAATATGACAGTTGACGAAAGTGTGTGAAAGCCAAATTAGCTAGCAAGCAATCTAGCTTTCTACATTGTTTTTTTTTTTGTAGCTAGCTAGCTATGTGTTTGTTTGTATTTGTCAGCGGAATGTGATAGTAGCTAGCTAGTTACGTTTATTGTTTTGTTTGTATTGTAGCTAGCTAGCTAGCTAGATTTGTCTTTGTAAGGTGGCATTTGTACTTTTCAGTTGAATGTGCAAGTAGCTAGTTAGCTAATTTGACTTTCACGCACTTTACTAACTATCAAACTAATACAGCTTCTTCGTGTCCCTTCTGAACAAATAGTTCATTTTAACATTCGTACTGCTAGCCAAGATATTGACTTCTAATCTTAAGAACTGTTTGCCAGCTAGCCAGCTAGCAACTTAGTTTATTCCAGTCTGGGGCTTGTGTTTTTACCCACACACCATCCCATCACCAGCATCACCACCTATACAGTTCCAAAATATTTTTCAGTAGTAGTAGTAGGCTATTGACAGGTTAGCTAGCTAACTAATGTTAACTTTAGCTAACTGGATTTCTGTGTAGTTAACGTTAGAGGTTGGTCTTAACCTATATTTGTTTCTTTAAATTAGATGTTGAGTCCTTGGATGGTGACAGCATTTTCACAGCTGTAAGCAGGTTGTGGCGTCGTTAGGTCTGGCTATAGCCCCGAATATTTTTGCCTTGAAAAAGGAGGTGTTTATAGCAAAACAACAGACTGGGTAACAGAAGCCATGATAATTTTTATTTATTATAAAGGTAGATATAACCTCCCCAGCCTACCGATGCCGATCTCCCTTGAAAAAAAAAAAAAAAAAAAAAAAAAAACAGACAAGCCTCAGGCAACCTTGACTTAGCCCCAGATCTTTTCAATAGCTAGAAAAGTCCCTGGCTATAAGGCATAACTTGCACTGTACTGTGATTTTTTCCCCTTTTCTGCTTTAAAGACAAACTAATGGCGAAATTTCCATCCAGTGAGAGCATTTTTTTCACTAGAGGCCATGATAATGAATTGGCAACTGTAAGATTGCCTATGGTTTCACTCCAGACCAGAGACTCGTTAAGTGTTGTAATGTGTGCGCACGTACATGGTAGTATATCGTTCTATATTTTAAAATGTATTTTAAAATTGTAATTCTGCAAATAATCCCCATTTTTACTAAATGTATTGGTAATCTCATTACGGCTTTTTTCTGTAACTGTAAGGGAATACAGTTACCTTTTTTGTATCCTAATTACATAACGCCATTACATGTAGCCTATTCTGTTACTCCCCAAGCCTGTTGAACAATGACCAGTAAGTTTCAAATTTGTCTGGTAAAATAAATTCTTTCCGGACACTGGACCGGCAAGAAAAAATCCCAGCGGGAAGTTGTGGTTAAAGATTCTATTACAATACTCTCTACCTTCAACTTTCACCTGTTTGTTTTCATTACATATGATACATGTACAATTTAGAAGCTATGTTGTGTTATAGGAAAACAGAAAATACAAAAAAACAGATGCAAAAACACTAAAAAAAAAAAAACAGTCTAAAAGCAATGATTTATTATACAACCATATATACAGAACATGGACAGGGCAAGTCAGGTCACATTTCACAAGGACATCACTGTAGAATAGCTGTGCTCTGTAGTGATGTGGAGACTGCTGTGTGTGTGTGTGTGTGTGCCAGGTGGGGGCAGGAGGGACTTAGGAAGGGGATGGTGGGGTAGGAAGGAAAGGGGGATTTGCAGGGGAGTGCCTCTCGGTCCAGGATGCACCACAGTTCCAGAGTGATCAGACCCCACCAGTGCAGCAGAAGCATTTCCGCACACTGATTGCCAGCGTTCCTAGTCTGTGCAGAGATGATTCTGTTAGACTGACAGGGGTTTGGTGAGGAGGGGGGTGCATTTCAGGGCCCAGACAGGGATGGGGGTGTGAGGGGAGTGGCAGGAGGTCTTCACTTTGTCATACTTTTCACCATCTGCAGCTCCTCCACTGGCTTCCACTGCTGGTGTATCGTGATAAACTATAGAACAGGAAAATGGGGGATAAAAAGCCCTCTTATCAAGCATTCTGAGATAGTTAAACACATACAAAGTTCATTGCTCATGCTTAATTGATAACGCTCCTGTGCATACATGATCCAGCACTGCCACAATTATCTCCATGAGATGTTATTCTTGACTGTTCCCACGGGCAGAAAATGATGAGAATGTTTGGGGCAGGGGGAGGACAGAGGACTGTTAATAACTTACCTTCTGAGGTTTAGTTGGATCAATGTTCTCCCATGGCTCGGGATTTCTGGTCTTGTTTAGACTACAACACAAAGGAACTACCAGTTATAACTCATGTCTATTAGACCTATTCAATATGTCCATGTTTATCTAATTAAACAGCCCCCCATAAACCTTCAACATACTGCCTTCTGCCAGGAACTGATAAGCTAATGAATAGTAGATAAACAACATTTATTAAAATTATGTACAGCCTACTGTATAATAAGTTTAATTCTGTCACAGTATTCTTCTTCATGTTCCTCTTTCTCTTTCATAATTTTTGGTGTTACGATTATAATAACTTCGATTTTAATAACTTACGATTAAAATATTCTCCAAAAATGAACATACATTCCACAGTACTGAATAATGAAAAAAGTCTTACATTACATCTGGTTTCGTCAGTAGGAAATAAATTGAGGCGGATGTGGCACCTGTCGCTGCGAACGCCATGAATCCGATTAAAGGGATTAACTGCGAAATAAAGATTTTACTGACATTAAGCAAAGATATGTGGTATAGGTTTACTTCAGCCGTTCAATTCAATAAAAAGAAACCTTGAAGAACCCCGTTTCATTACATAGAAATACGAACAATCATGCGCACACACAGCAATTAACTCACCTCTTTCTTCTTTTTCAGCATTTGAAAAAATCCAGACATTTTAAATGTTTACCTATAATGCCTAAAAAGGGGAAAATTATAACAAGGTCAAAACCACACATTATATACCAACAAGGTATTTCAAATCAGTACTTAATCCAGCATGCTTGTAGATAAACACAACAGGTTAATAAATGTTAGATGCTCCTCTCATTACACAAAAGCAGTCACCTGAGATGCACCCCTTTACCTTGCGTGAAGTTCACGACGGGATGCTCAAAGCGTTTGTGATCGTAGCTCACACACTTCCCGCCTTAATATACTGCAGAAAAAAAAGTGATACGAGTCCTGCGGCACGTAGACAGGCATGTTGTCCTGTATCGAAATCTATCAGAGGAAACAAATTCCGTGTCAGAATAGGGTTTGGTTTTAGCTCAGCTGCTTCCATTTTCTGTTTCAGTGGACAAAAAACGCCATCTACTGGTGCCAACAAGTAAAAGTTGCCTGCAGATCGATGTCGGAGCCATGCCAGGATGTTTAAACTACACGTTCGTCATCCTGGTCAGCGGCATCGCAGCCAGGACAAATAACTATACAATACGAGGACGTCAGAAGAACAGAATATCAAAAGATATTAAGTTTTCTGTTTGCATTAATACACACGGGCAGTTGTGCATACATTGCATACATGCAATGCATGTGAATGAGGTAGTTACACCGAATGTGTTTGACACTGAATGTTCACGTTGTTTTTGATGCTATAGGTAGGCTAATACAGTAGAAATCCCTATAGGTCGGTCATGACTGCGGCCTGCACAAGATGCGCTGACCTGGACATACTCATGACCTTGACTCGTCCTAGCATCATTCCCCGATGGTGGAATGAACTTCCACACTTCATCTGTTCTGCTGAGTCACTCTCTGTCTTCAAGAAACATCTGAAGACACAACTCTTCCGTTCTCACCTATACCTGAACACTACCCCCTAAAGCAGTGTTTCCCAAAGTGTGGGCCGTGAAGGTACTTCAGGTGGGCCGCGAGAGGTCATTTACAATAGATAGCCTAAAAAGTTTTTAATTTTCAATTTTGTAATTAAGTTTGAAATTACATTTTAAAAAGTAATCAGGACTAATAAAACAAAGTCGTGGGATTTAAATTACGTGTTATTCTTCGTGTTGTTCTTATCTGACCTATTTTTGATCCGGAACTAGGCTATCTTATATCTCGTCATTGGCGAGGAATCGTAGGCTAATTGACGGAATACCTCATCATTGGCGGGGAAAGAGTTAAAATGGAACAGTTGCCATCAGGTGGCAACGTTCAAATGATATTTTCTGCCTGTTTTTTTTTTTTTTTTTCTTAATGTTGATATTGGGCTGGATATTGTATTTTTATGTATAAGCGTTTTACTATCCAGGGTCAAACAGCCAGGATACGGGCTTATCAATTCAGTATTTGCTCTTAACCCTTTCGCACGTAACTTATTGCTATACCTATAGCGCGCCTGTTATGTTACGTGGTTCGTTATGTTTTCATTTGCGTTATTAAGCGTCTTATAGTTTTCAGTTAGAATTTGCTATATTTTTAAAACGTTAAATCTGTTTCATCAAAGATAAAATTAGCTACAAGTTTTCTAATCTAGTGTTCAGAAGATTTTCAGATTTCAAATTGGGCCGCGGCATTTTTACGTTTGGGAATGGCTGCCCTATACTAAACTATATACATAAAAAGTAATCTAATGGTTTAACGCACTCATTAGCTGCTGGTTTGTACCTTGCCTGGCCAACTTTTGGAACTTTGTGATGCAGTATTTCTAATATTGTTATTGACTCAGAATGGTTTTCGCGTGTGTTGTACTGTACCTCACTAATAAGTCGTTTTGGATAAAAGCATCTGCCAAATTAATAAATAAAATAAAAGTACAGCAAGTAAAACAGTGACGGTCGATTACATGTATTTACTGTCAGGTTGAATCGGGCCAAACATTAGTTTGGTCCAGTAATAATAATAGTATTAAATTATGCCTTTATATATTTATTTACAGTTATTGGCACGGATAGGAAAAAAAGTTCACAATACAGCTTTAACTCATCTGAATGCATTCAATGTTTTGTAGTCCGTAATAATCTTTAAAGACTTTAACCCCTAGTACTATACACAGTGGCAGGTAGTTTGATCCAAGTGAGTAGGGTGGTATTTCAGTTAAGAGTATACAGCGTTGTAATTTCACCATTTTGGCATGTAAGCGTTAACGGTGATCCACTGCCGCCATTCTGTGTGCCATATATGAATAAGATCTCATTCACAAAACTCGCAGCCCTGTTTCAGAACGAACGACTAACGTATCACAGAGCTAATGTCTTCCAAGTTGTTTTGCCCACTGATGGCCGTAAATGATGCGCAATTAATATGAACTCCGTGCCTATGTACCACACGGTGTGTCCCTTAGAATGACATTTAGTTATTTAAATTCACACGACTGCTTCCGAGGACAAGAACAAATATGACGATACACTTAAATGTCAAACAGACGACATGCTAATATTACCAGCTAGTACATAGGCTACGGCAGCCCAAGTCCAGGTCCAAAACGCGTTGTTCCACGCTCAGTCGTGATTATGGCTTTCAGTGGCGTTACTAGCATGTCATTCCCGGGCGGCATTTGGATATGTGGGGTGGGCTAAATCCAATATGAAAAGAGATCAGCAACAACTCAAAAACCTCTCTTTCTGCCTGTACAACGCAGGTGACTTTTCATTCAATACTCCGATAAAAGCTGTCAGCCCACATATACAATAGTAAATGCAGCTACGGTGTGCTATTCCCACACGACAAAAATTGCTGATTATTTCCCTTCATATTGTAATTGCAGTTATTAATGTAGTTTGATAGACACGAAATGAAGGCTCAGAGTGCAGTACTAGCAAACTTAATGCAGAACTATAGGCTGTCATTTTCAAGGCTAGTAATACAAAAATAGCTACCAGATGTAAGCCTTGTGTTTTCTTTTGGGACACTGAAAAAAAGAAATCTGAAATAAAACAAATTCTCAACTGGTGTAGTCTATAGGCTCCTAAGGAAAAGATATATAACACAAAAAGAAACTATTTTTTAATAACATAAATGTACAATAAGACCAAAAAACCTGTTACTGGACATAGGGGATTAAATATAGAGAACTGCAAGGTCATGGTGGGACTACATAACTAATTTCATTATATGATCAATCTCCTGTTCCCTTTGGCACATTCTGAAACAAAATCATGCATGTTCAGATTTTTTGTGATTGCTTTCTCATGTGCTAAAATCACCTAATTTCTTTTCCTAGCATGTAACATGGACCTGCGTAATGCAGTGAGGACTCCAGAGAGTGTAGAGGAGTTCTCACGTATTGCTGATGACACACCAGTAACATATTTTATGCAACTCAGAGAATGCGTCTTTGTACTCTTGTACACATCTACATACTGTGGAAAGAAGGACAGTTTGTTAAGTAACATTGGTTTGACCACAAGAATTTCATTGAGAAAACTCACATTGTTTTGTGCTGTCTCAGCAAGGATCTGTAGTGGATTCAGGAAAACATGTTAAAGAAATGAGGAAGATTTTGGCAGGAGACATGATATGGCTTTCATCAGATCCACATTTGTTTTGGAAAATCTACTTTCCATTTCAGCAATGGCCCGATCAAGGATGTTGAACATAGATCTTTTCAGAGACTGATTCCAGGGGCGTAGGAACCGGGAGGGACACGTCCCCCCCCCACCAAAAATAAATTTCTCTAAATGAGTAAAAACATAATTTGTAGTCGTGTCACAACAACCGGCAAATTTAGAATAAAAGTTTAATTTGGAAACGGAATATCGTTCTCCCTGATCACGTTTTGTGAGTGCGCCACTTTTACTGACTGGATCATTATCAAAAAAATACGCAAGAACAATCAGTTTGAACCTAAGCCATAAACATGCACCCGCTCCCCGGGAAAAGTAAAGGAAAAAAACAGGCATTAGATCGTTTTTGGAGTAAAGACTGTATGGCAGATGATAGTGATAGGCGTGTGTGGATTTATTTAGCAACCAGTTTTCACGTTAGTCATCTTTTGAATAATTTGGCGATAGCGATTGTAGCCTAGGCTATCAGCTAGCTAGTTTCTATACTGTTGAAACTACTGTACGTTAAATAAAAGTTGATTTCAGGATACGTTGAATTCATGTTAAACGACGACCGCAAGCACAGTAAACCCATTAAACAGGTTTTTATTTTCGAAGATAACTCAGGGCTCCCGCTCGTTGACACAGCCAGAGGCTCTGGCTACAACAGCGGTTTAAAAAGCACTGGGCTAAAAAAACCATTTGACTTCACGAAGTAACCGCCTTTGTAAATCAAGGACGTAGAAAGTATTCTGGGCTACTTGCCGCACGCTATTTTCGATCAAATTCTCTGTAGCCTTCTTCTACTACTGAACAGTATTCTGTGAGTATGTTGTAAATTTTCATACATAACGTTAGCTTGTTACTTATTTCGCTGATCGTTAATGGACAGCTAACGTAAGCTAGCCAAATGTTTCGTCACTGACATAGGCTTATTGCTGAGGTAAAGTTAGATACTTTAGGTTAGGTTAGTGAGGTATCAGCTAGCTAGCTAGTAATACCCGTGGGAGAATTGTGTGACCAACTTTGTGAAGAAAACTTCACCACAGTATTCAGTCAACATTTTAAGTTTTAGACACTGCAATCGAATAAATGATTTAATTAAGTTAAACAAAAACGTACACACAGTATGTACTGTACTTCCACACTTTCCTGTTGTTCAAGGCCATAGATTTTAGTCAACATTGCACCTGTTTTCCCTGGCTAAACCTCGGAAGGCATGCCATCATTACATCAAAGTGTGACATTTGGTTATGTGGATTAGTGTCATACATTTTCCATCTCCACTAGGAAAATAAGTTAACTGTTATATATAGGCCTAATGAGACACATCCTAATGTTGGGTGACACACCTTCATGTTGGGCAAACTCTGCCCCAGATGTGCATCTCCTATGTCCAGATGAGCTTAGTAGTAACAGAGGTGTGCAGCTCTTCTTGAAAGCACTTAAGCGGTGTTTACACGTGCATACCTACTTATTTCAAGCCATCCTGATATTGTTTTATTTTTCAATCAAGATATATGCTCCTTTAAGGACTGGGATTACGTATACAGACATAAAATTCTTAGCAAGTTGTGCCCCCCCCCAATATCAAACTTTCAGCCCTTGACTGATTCACAGTGACAGTGTGGTTATCAGAATCACTGTGTCCAACTGTAGAAAAAACAAAACTGCTTGCTCAGTTATTTTCCTTTTTGCAGGATTTGAATTGTTAGTGAACTCACAGAGGATCAAAATAAATTTTATTCCAACAAAGAAGCAGATCCGATGTTCTTAGTGAAAGACAGGAAGGTTTTTCTGCACAGCTGGCTGTGGGAACATCAGCACGGAGCAGAAGTTCATCAGGTACAATGTATAGTTCACATTTATACAGTTTTCAGGGGGTACATTTACATGTGATGGCCAGGAAACCCCCTGGAAGGGAAGTCCATGTATGGTCATAAGGAACTCCACGTTGCCCGGACTGGAAGTAGCAGTAATTGTGATTTGGCACCTTTTGGCTCCGGTCGGATGTAGTGGCATTGCTTTGTATTCTAATATACATCGCTTGCCTCAGGATCAAACGCCCTCCCATTCCACAGAACTGTCTCCTAACAGTCCCTCCTGTTTGACCCAACATACAAGGAATGATGAAGTCAACCTTACGATTAACCTTTAACAGAATGGAAAGGGGAATTACAAATGTAGAGGCGGTATAAGTTGACCAGTAACTATTTGTAAGAAAATAGCTTTACATAGATCCCAGGCCTGAAACGACCCCAGAGCAAGCTTATAGGCAACAGTGGCAAGGAAAAACTTCCTGACTAATAGGAAGAAACCTTGAGCAGAACCTGGCTCAGAGGGGAAGCCCATCTGCTTCTGGCTGGCACTGGGCAGACTATGAGTGGAATAGTCCAATGTAAAAACTGTGACCGACTGTGCATAGGTAGTGATGCAAGGAAGAACAAGAAAGGAAAGGAAGCCCTCTAAATATGTAGCTATTAATCATATACACAGCCTAATGCTGAGTATAGGCACCTCTACTTATAGCATAAAATAAAAGAAAATAAAAGACATTGTTGGTGTGGAAGATGGTCGCTTTGGGGAATCTTCTGAAGCAGATGTCAAGTGTGTTCAGCACAGGTGTTTGATGTCAGCAGCAGCAGATTTCAGCCAAGTGTCAGATGTCCTTCAGCGCAGATGTCTTCAGACGATGGACACGGCTTGGCATGTGAGTGGTGGATCCAGACTGGAATACCTGCAACTCAAAGGGCAGACTCAGAGGTTAAAAGCACTTGGTATGGTCCTTGCCATCAGGGTTGGAAGGACTTCTGATGATGAGCTTTTATCATAACCCATTGTCCGGATTCATACTCCTGCTCATGTTGTTCACCTTCCTGTTGTTTGTCCTTTAGATCCTGTAATGACACAGCATGAGTGGTTGCATTTTCAATCCAAGTCCATTTTTCTGCTCTGGTACCGTAAATCTGTAATTCGGTGTAGTGATGGGTAGTGAGTCATTTACAGCCTTGAGGCATTTATGAGATTTTGAACCATCCCCCCATTTTTTATCGGGGTGCCTGATGAAGACAGTAAACCCAGAGAAGACCAGTTAAGCATGAAATCATGAACAACATCACTCACCACCGTCAACAGTTAAGAGATTGGCGAGACTCACAGCAGGGGAGTGAATGAGTGTGATATGTGGGGCCAATAAGATAGCTTCCCATCAAGTACACACCAGCAGAGAGTGGTGCCACCAAGACCAGTGGAGCAGAGACTGTCACCGCAGCAGCAGGAGAAAGACCAGAGACCACAGGGCCCAGCCTTGAACAACATGCAACAGGGCGTTGCACACCTCCATGGGGCCGGGCAAGAACGGCTGCAGCGTGGCCCTGTCCAACAACTGACCACAGAATGAACGGCAGGTCAGAGCAAGGCATCCCCAAAGCAGGGGCAGAAGCAAGGGCTGCCTCCAGAGCAGCAAATGCAACACCAGGTGAACATTTAACACGGGCCCCCCAAGAGTGCGCCGACCAGCGCAGCAGCAACAGAAAAGTCAGGAATATGGCTCCTGCAGAAATTGAAAAGACCCAGAATACCAGAACCCCCCAGATACCACGCACAGCACGGGGGCACGGAGCAGTGGCAACGGCAGCTCCCCCGCCAACAGGGAACCGCCCCGACCCTTCAGAAACAGCAAAGCCCAAGTACCGAACGGTCTCCCGTGCAATTTTTGCTTTCTTTGGACTTGCCTTACCTTTTCAATGTGTCTAACAAGGGCTTCCAGAGCCTGAAAATGAGAGTCAGAGTCAGAAGAGGCCAGCAGAATGTCATCAACATATTGGAGGCACTGTGTCCCTCCATAGTGAGACCATGAAACTGTTGCTAGAATTTCAGCCATTGCACGATCAAAGAGTGTGGGACTACTGTGATTGTTTTAAATTTTCCAACATGGCGATAAGCTGTTCTCTGTTCAGGTGTGAGTAACTAATATTTGCTTGTCTCCGGCATTTGTATTCTAATATACATTGCTTGCCTGTCTCCTAACAGAATCCACAGAAACTAGAAAATGTTCCTCCCAGAAAGCATCATTTTGCATCATTTGTTTTAATCGAAGATGTCACTACCTCTCCAGCAGTACACAAATCCACTGACTAATTCTGTAAAATAGATTTGGCTGGCTTCAGAGCACCTAGTACATGGACAAGAAAGTTTCCAATTTCAAAGAAATTATGCCTTTTTCCCTGGGCCAACAGTCTAGATGCCTCTGTACAGATATCCATGGGAGCATGGTCATCTTCAGCTACTTTGGATAAAACACTCATAATGGAATCTGCATTCTCAACAAATCACTGTGTCACATCATAATGACTAGTCCAGTGAATCTCTAGTAGCCTTTTGAGCATAGGGGAATCCTGCTTTTGTGCAACATGGTGTCTGCGACAGAAGACGTTTAAGGAATTACACCATGCAAAAAACTTTCATGCACGTGGTTCTGCCTCCATTGCATTCACAACTGCTAAATGCAGCTGATGTTTATAGCAGTGCACAGAGGGTAACAATCGTAACACTGAGAGACTATGTTCTCAGCACTGTATGCTGAGTCAGAGAGGTGTTTTAGTATTTGGTTATAAAGATAGAAAGTTTGGTTAGAAAGATATTCAGCATCTGTCTAGCTGTCAGCATCGTTGTCATGGCGACGTTTATGGCTGGAGATAGTGTTGCTGCCGAGTGCACAAGTTTAGAGAACACCGGAGAATTTGATACTTTGTAAATTATGAAAGATTTCTACAACTCGTGTCTATGTGTGCGTGCCCAATGTGGGTTGCATTCGAATTAGTGATGTTATGTTCGCGACCCACCTGAGCCTTTTGAACGCCTCTTTGGTACGAATGAGGGGTTCTGAGTGAGAGAGAGAGAGAGAGAGAGAGAGGGAGAAAGAATTTGAACCCCCCCCCCCCCCCCCCCCCGATTGTTTTGTGGCGGTTATGTTGTAAAGCACAATGACATCAGGTCTTAATTTGAATGAGTTATGGGTTTGTTGGCTCTCCATGGATGGCTTTCTTCAAAGGAAACAGACTTGTACTCCTCAGCAAGCAAGTGCCCTCACTGAATTAGTCCAACCTCAAGCTAAATTTAAAAGGTGATAGATAAATAAGAGCCATTGAGTAATTTTGTGCCTTATAATCTGAATAGTCGATTATTCGTTTCAATAATCAATAGATTATTTGACAAAATAGTCGTTAGTTGCAGCCCTATATGAGTACGCATTCACATGTGAAACTTTCACACACACATCCATACTACTGAAAACTCACAAAAGTCTGAAAAAATCAAAAGTCTGAAATATTTCCTTAAATGCCCCCTCATACATAGCACATGACAGACAGTGGATGCATGTTTTTGGAAGCCACTGTCTCGGTCAATGGCACGTTTCCAATTTATGAAGCCACGCTTGGTGAATATGTCCTCTTTATCACCTGCACCAAACCTGCGACACGGAAAACAGAAAACTGCATCACGCTGTGCTGAATAGGCTACTGCAGCCATGGTCAAGACTGGTACCTGCTCGCGCTGATCATCTCCTATTCTGGCCAAACATTTAGGGTAACTTGTCAAAATTGGCTAGGAAGGTTTATCATTATTCAGGTCCCAGTCTTTGGCCCTGTTTACACTTGATTTTAAAATGCGTTTTGGGTGATCGGATCACAAGTGGACAGCGCTAAATTGGCTACAAGTGTAAACGACCACCAAGACGCATTGTGATCCGATCACTCGAACCACTTGCCGAGGTGGTCTGGGACGCATTTGACCACATGTCTTTTGTAGTGTAAACGCTAATGCGCCCTGATGCGTCCCCGACAAGGACGTAACGGGAAATACCTCATCAATGCAGGACGTGGTGGTTATTTTGGTGACAGCGCGGCAACGCTCAAAAAAATGCTTTTCTAACATTCTTCCTTTTTCATCTTGTCCTGCGCTCTTTTGCAAGTCGCAAATAACTTTGTCCTGCCAATCTCAACAGTTGGAATAGCCCGTACATGTATATTAGTTCTTGAAACATGTTTGTTTTCTTAGCTAGCCCGTGCTAAACAAATCTGGTGCTTGTCTGGCGACAGACACTGACATAATAACTGTCGGCGGGGTGACACGTCGACATGGTATTCCAATCCGTGCCTGCTGCCCGATCCGTTCTGCACATGCTTGCGCACTCGGAAACGCAACGTATACCTGCCCGATTTGTACCACACGTGTGAACATTTTACGTTGTTGAAACACTTGACGGCTGCCAGCGAGTTTACGTAACCAGAAACAACTGGCAGTTCACAGCGAAAGTCTGTTAAAAGATATTTAATGCTTGTTATTGACGATCTGTAGTAAATGGGAGTGTCATATTCTAAATGTCCAGTGGGATGCCAGTACCCGCTGGAGAAGCAGTGGTTAACAAGAGTGCTGTAGTGAAGTAAAACGTTCCTGCGTGGTTCCTGCGTGGTCCCCCCCCGTAATGATGCCTGCATATGTGCAGTAAAGTGTGCATCCTTTTCAGTGATAAGGATATCACATGATCTGAAACCGCTTTGCATCGTCTATGCATTACAACTTATGTTTTTTTTTTGTGACGTGGCCGATATCAGCCAACATAAAAGCACTTACAGGTTGCACGACTGCTCTTGTTTTATTAACATTGATTGTGAAAAGATGTTTTACTGAAATTATGTTGTGATCAATACAGAAATAAAAGGAATGTGATGACACAAGGCCACCGAAAGGATCAGTTTTTGTTTGTCCATGTCACTGCACACACTGCCGTTTAGGCTACCTGCCTTTACCTGTGGTGAATGTACCATGGAGAATGGAGTCTGAGCCTCTCCCACTCTTACCGTGAGCACCTTCTGGCATCCCATTCTCCAAGGGCCTCCTACCTGGCTCTCCCCACTCCCCTTTGTGATGGACTTTACTGCTGTGGGGCCCTACTGACTATCACTCTAACACTTCACTGATATCAACCCTCAAGTTAAAGATAGTTGCTGTTGGATGCTTGTGATATTCTCACCCTAATCAGTGATGGACATGAACACTGATTGAAATAATTTTGTCATTTATTCTTTTTAAGATTTTTTTTCATACTTCATACATTATCAAAGACAAATGTGATCATACACCAACACAGTGCCTAAACAGTTTACCTAATTACACCATATATTATACAAGCCAGAGAATGTATTCATTGCAGTTATTGTTTATATTCAAATGCGATTTCCAGGCCAGATTTAACAGAATTGGGTTTGGTGAGGAGTCTTGAGGGCTGTTCTATGAAGGGAGTTTAACCTACTCAGATTTATCTCAGGGTTATCAAGGAAAGTCAGGGTTGACAAACTCTGATTGCCTGAGTTGGTGTTACATCCAGTGGCATCAGCAGCTGGCATGGTGCTCTTTCTTTTCTAATAGTGGCAATGTTATGGAGCACCACACATGCTGCCACCACCTCACATGTCTGCTCCGGACGCACCCGCAAGCCTCGCAGGCAAGCAAAGCATGCTTTGATGACCCCAAATGTCATCTCTATCCTGACCCTTGTGTTACTGTGAGCCATGTTATATTTTATTTGTGCCCTTGTTTGTGGGTCATCAGGTAACGCAGACACAGGTAGCCTCTGTCCCCAAGCAGCAGGCCATCAAAACGCCCTTTGAAAGATAGAGAGAAATTGTCACAATACAGCATGATGTGTGAAATATATGGTGGTGGTTGCCTTACCTTGTTCAAATCTCTGACCTAGGGTGGATTCCTGAAAAATCTGTGAATCGTGCACTGACCCAGGCCATCTAGCCTCCAGACTGGTCACCATTAAATGGGGATCACATGTCATCTGACAAAGGATTTCAGGCCATTTTAACATACTACCATTGTAAAATCACCACCTAATGTCTCTTTGTCTTGAATATAAGTAGAAGTTTTAAGGACAAAATAATGTAGGCTAGCCTACATGTCAGATCAAATACAACATGATCAAATACCTGAACATTGATGCTGTGATATGACTTCCTGTTCACATAATCCCCCTCATGTTCTCCGAGGGGTGCTCTAATAGGGATATGCGTACAATCAATCTCACCAATCACCCTCGGGATTCCTATGGAAAAAAATGTGTTCTGTATATAGGCCTAGCCTATGCATATTAAAAATAGACCAAGTATTTTTATATTGCGAATTAGCTACGATCACATAAAAAGCCTCTTTGATCTTTAGAATGCTTAAGCGGCCAGGGAACACAGCAAATGCATCCAGCAGTTTAGTGAGAGCAAGTACCACCTTGCGAACTGCACAGTATACAGTATTCTTGCTCAGATGTTCAGCATCACCGATAGAATACATGAAGTGTCTGCTGGCAAAATATCGTAAAGCAAGGCACACTGTTCAACAGTGAGGGCATTACTCCAGCTAATCTTTAGATAGCCTATTGGAGACATTTGGCCCTAGAAGCCCACAAGATGAGAATCGATATCTTTCATAGAGAACATCATCAGGGTAAGCTAGAGGATTCTGACGGTCTCTAAACACCCTCGCCCTGCGGAGTGAGCCTCTCACAATCCGTGCGCCAATGTCGACTGGGTGTTCCAAATGTGCTGGCATTTTTCTTGACAAGATTGTAGGCGGAAGGGGCGGTGCTTATATCGGGTAACATCGAGTTAACCACCCTGCTCAGAGCAGTTTAGAGATGCAGCGTAAATTGCCATGACAACATACTTTGGGTAAGACTTACCTACCTTTCGTAGTACAGGTTAATCGGGAAGTTACTCCTGAAGTTACCTGGATAAGGCAGTTACCTCGCTTCGTAGTATAGCCCTTTGATCTGTGTCTCTCATAACAAGGTCCACCATTCTAATCCAATCTAATCCTTTTTGTCAAATTCAGCGGATTTCTCCTCACGGTTTGCGGTTACACTTTGGGCCGAAAGACTTTGGCTGATGCAAATGATGCAGGGGTGCTGACAAAACCTTGACTCTTGGGCTACCAATATTCTCAGTACCGCTGGTATGTGTTGTGCTTTGGTATCAACTACCTGACTATGAGATTTAGGCATGTCAGTGCTTTAAGATAGAGTGGTCATCACATGCAGTATTGGCAGTCTGTACTTTGGTTTCACAAGGTGCTGCGTTCAGCAGTTGATCTACATGTCTGCACCAGACCATGTCATGGCGCACATTAACAGTGTAGGCAGGGGCGCAAATACCTATTTCTTTAGATAGCCTACTGTAGCCTACATACAAAACCCTATTTAGCGCCCTTGTTTAAATATCAATGTTTGAACGGAATGCACATTTGATGTTCTAGCTACAGTAAATAGGGCTCCTGTGTTGTTGACTCATGTAGGTCTAAACTACAGATTTATAATTCACAATTTACTGTCACAAACATACTCCATATTTAACACTTCAGACTTAATTCAAAGCTAACGTTTATATCTGAGATACCCCAATGCTAAAGTTAGCCAACATCATGTAGCAGTTTACTGCTCAAGTATATAGCTAATTAATTAGCTAAATGGCAACATACCTATCCAACTAGTTACCTTGCTAGCTAACAGACCTTGCTGTTGGGCAGACGGCCCAGCAAATATTAGGCTATGCCCGCTAGCTAGCTTGATAAATCTATGCCCTGCCCTCAAATTATAACTCCGTTACACCATTTGCGTGTTGTTGCAATAGTCTCTGGACAGCACATTTTGTCCAATATTGAAGGGGTGGATAGTGAACTGTTGCAGGGTAATCTGAGTGGTAAACTGGAGTGAAGAGTGAGAGCATTGTCTAATATAACAAGAAACCTCTGGGGGTATCCATGCGTGTAAATTAAAAAAAGTGCGCAGCTACGCACTTTTCAGTCTACACATATTCTCCCCTTGACTTAAGTCTATGATTTGCGCGCCATGAAGGCAGTTACGCGCTTTGGGCAGAGCAACCCCAAAATCTGGGCGTTTCTCATGTAAACACCATTTATGCGTATTCTGCCCTTGACTTACACACTTTTCAGCTACGCGCTTCTGAGGGCTGTAGTAAATCAAGCACCACTATATGGCAAAACACCATATTGCCTTTTAAGTCGGCGATAGGCCTACTTTTAACATTATTATACATGTACAAATAAAGTTCAAAATGTACGTCATTTCTAAACTACAATAACATTTCTTGAAACCCTACATTACATTGTTAAACAGGAAAAAAACGTTTTACATCACATGGTGTTGTGAACAAGCCTGGTAAATAATTAGTTCAATTAGAATAAAAAAAGAACTATCTATTAAAATGAGTATAAATAGCAGAGCGTTACCCATTCACTAACTGTGCTGTCCTCAATACGAATGATGTATTTTGACAGCCAGATAAACGTCTTTCTTTCACCAAGACTCCATAGACAGAATAATTGTTGTGCACGGGTTTATTAGTCAGGAAAGGGTGAAACTGAAATAATACACAAAGTATAATCACTTCAATTGTCTTACATCTGACAACAGGCACAACACATGCCTGGCTTAATAACCATCTTTTTAACTAACATTTCTTTTTAATGTTCAATGTACATATTCATGAACTACAGAGACAATGGAGCACTTTAATCTCCAGATTAATGTACATGAATTATGTATTTAATGTAACAGCATGTGGCTAGCATTGTAAATAAACCAACATAGTTTACAAGTCACAACACAACGAAATTTCACAAAATAATAATGTAGAAGTAAAGGCGTGTATAAAAAAACGAAAGATACATATGGACGATGCTACCACAAGCGTCAGATGTAAGCAGATGGATGCTGATAGTCACTAGCAGGCCTGGATGTAAACAAAACTAATCTCCATGAGGCAGAACACTAACTTCCTGATTCCTGTTTGAAGTCGCATGACATAGAATGTGTCATAGCAATGGAAAATATCACCTGACCACTAGATGGTGCTGAACCTATGATAAGTATTTATCGTTAATTAAACAGACAACTGTTACAGAACACTAACCATTTTCACTAATAGAGAGTACTTTGGAAGAGTCATGATGAGTGATTACTAATACATTTTTAATAATAGGCTACTCAGCATGAGTTCAAGCGTCGACATTGGAACATGCATTTTGTTGCACCTTTTCCTCAATAGTGCGTTTTTATTAACCCTTTCGCGCTTACGGTAACGCTGGTGTGATTAGCCGTTTAGCGCGTATGCTAAAACCGGTGCGATTAGAAAACTAGATTGGAAAAATTCTAGCTAATTTTAGCTGTGATGAAACATCAATTTAACAATAAAAATATAGCAAATGCTAACTGAAAACTATGAGAAATGTAATAACGCTATTGAAAACATAACGAACCATGTAACGTAGCCTAACACGCACGCTACATAGCACAAAAAAATAAGTTATGTGCGAAAGGGTTAATGAATCTCCACATGTCAAACATATCAAACATGGGTCGTTTGATATATTTACTTTATTTTTGGCTTTATGTCATACATAGAAACAAATGCTTTCCTTTGAGGCGATTCGTAAAATAGCTCTCCCTTTGCATTTACTTTCAAAATCAGAGTCTGGTTTATGGCTTGAATGGACGTTCCACGTTTTCCTGGCAGCCAAAACAAACGAGGTTGTGACTCAGTCCACTTATATTTTAAATAAATCACGCCTCTATCATGAGGCCGTCTTCATTCTGAAGTGAAGCGCTGTGGGCGTGACTGGAGCGTGTAGGGAAGAATACGCTTAACTGAAATGCACGTAATGCTAAGATGCTCGTAATGCTCAAATGCTGGCGGCGTGTACAGACGCAGCGGCTCAAGGCTCTCTACTTCAGCGCACTCTTTTGTGTTTTTACTCGTTGCTTGTCTTGTTTTGTCACGGAAACTTAACCTACAGTCGCCAGGAATTGATAGGCATTGGACTTCAGCTTAACACTGAAGTCACAAGTGCCTTCACACGGACTTATAACATCCCATTGGAGTTAGCGAGACCGCCGGGAGCTCCGTGGATCGTTGGAGCTAGCAGGACGGACCATCCATCGCCACGACCGGAACAAAGCCTCCGGTAAGAGCAAAGGGGGGGGGGCTCTGTGTTTATGTGCTTGAGGGCTGGTGTTCTAACAGCAAAATAATAGACAGCCACTGTTCACCGGACCTAGAGGCCATGTCTGTCCAGTGCAGACCGTTCTATCTGCCACGGGAGCTAACTGTAGTCATTGTTACCGCTGTCTATATCCCGCCGGATGCTAACGTTAGCACGGCGCTCGGACACCTTCAACACATCGTCAACAAACAACAGAGGACTCATCCCGACGGCGTCCACATAATCGCCGGGGATTTCAACCAAGCATGCTTAAAGACTGTGCTCCCCAAACTCCACCAGCATGTCAAGTGTTCTACTAGGGGAGAAAATGAACTTGATCGTGTCTACACATTAAGCATGCTTACAGAGCAAAGCCCCTCCCCCACCTAGGACAATCCGACCATCTCTCTCTGCTCCTCATTCCGGCCTACACCCCCCTCCGAAAACAAACAAAACCGAGCTCACAAACCATCAGAACCTGGCCTGAAAATGCTCTCTCTCAGCTACAAGACTGTTTTGCTTGTACAGAATGGAGCATCTTTGAACAGCAGGACCTGGAGGCATACACAGAGACTGTGCTTTTCTACATAAAGAGCTGCATAGAAAATGTCATAGTGGACAAACGCATCCGGGTTTTTCCAAACAGGAAACCCTGGACGAATGAAGTCCAGACTCTGATCAGAGCTCGTAACTCTGCTTTCAGGACGGGAGACAGCTCACTGTACAGCATTACCAGAGCCAACCTGAGAAGAGGCATCCAACATGCCAAGGAGGTCTACAGGAGGAAGATGGAGGGCTACCTCATGGACAACAACGCAGATGTGAAGGGGCATCCAGGCCATAACCAACTACAAAGGCCAGAGCCCAACGACCACCGGCAGCAGCAGCACGCTGACAGAGGAGCTGAACAGCTTCTTTGCCCGCTTTGAGACCACCACACACCTGCACTCACTGCCTCCCCACAACTCCAGCACCCCCCTCTCTCTCTCTCCAGGAGCATGAGGTGAGAAGGATACTGAGAGCAGTGAACCCCAGGAAAGCTGCTGGACCTGACGGCATCCCGGGGACTGTGGTCAAGGCATGCGCAGACTAGCCGGCAGGGATCCTCACCAAGCTGTTCAACCTCTCCCTGACGCATGCCACCATCCCTTCATGTCTGAAGGCCGCCACCATCATCCCCATTCCTAAAAGACTTGCCATAGACAGTCTCTACAGACCCATAGCCCTCACATCTATAGTCATGAAGTGTTTTGAGTGGCTAGTCTCTCAGCACATCAGAGACTGCCTCCCTCCCTCCTTCGACCCCCACCAGTTCGCTTATAGAGCGAACCGATCTACAGAGGACGCCATCGCCATAACACTTCACAGAGCGCTGAGTCATCTGGAGAACCGGAAGAGCTATGTGAGGATGCTCTTTGTGGATTACAGCTCAGCGTCTAACACAATCATCCCGGACATATTAGTTACAAAACTGTTCAAACTGCGGATCCCCCTCCCCACCTGCACCTGGATCAAACATTTTCTCACAAACTGCCCACAATCTGTCAGACTTGGCCCCTATCTCTCCTCCATGCTCACACTCAGCACTGGTTCCTCAGGGCTGCGTGCTGAGCCCCCTACTGTACGCCCTGTACACTCACGACTGCACTCCGTCCCACCCAACCAACGCCATCGTTAAGTTTGCGGACGACACCACTGTGGTTGGGCTCATCTCCAATTGGGATGAGACGGCATACAGGGCTGAGATAGAGAAACTGTCTGTGTGGTGCTCAGAAAATAACCTGTCACTGAACGTCCTTAAAACAAAAGAACTTATCATGGACTTCAGGAAAAACAGACAAGTCCACGCCCCTCTCCTCATAAATGGAGAACGGGTGGAAAATGGTCACCACCTTCAGGTTTCTGGGCACCCACATCTCTGCAGATCTCTCCTGGACATCCAACACCAAGGCCTTAGTGAAGAAGGCTCAGCAGCGGCTGCACTTCCTGTGTGTCCTCAGGAAGAACAACCTGGACAAGAAGCTGCTGCTGGCCTTCTATCACTCCTCTGTGGAGAGCATATTAACATACTCTCTGGGGGTGTAGTACGCAGGCTCCACAGCTGAGGACAGGAAGGCTGTGTGGAGGGTTATTAACACCGCCCAAAAAATTATCGGCTGCCCTCTGCCCACCCTGGACGACATATCCAGATCCCGCTGCCTCAGTATAATTAAGGCCATCACAGGAGACTCCTCACATCCTGCCTATCACCTGTTTGACCTGTTGCCCTCCGGACGGCGCTTCAGGTCAATCAAGTCCCACACCGCCAGACTAACCAATAGCTTCTTCCCCTGGGCCATACGGACTGCTAACAAACACTGACACCCCCCCCCCCCAACCCTCTACCTCAATACAACTGTGCAATTCCACTGTGCACTTTAAGTAGTTAAAAAAGGCCATATTAACGCACAAGTTTTTCTTTATACTTCTTTTCATTTACAATGTGTCTTTTTTTTTTAATTTGTAAATTTGTATTTTACTGTATTTATTGTATTCTGTTGTATATTTTGTATATTTTTTCTCCTATGTTGCGTGCCTTATTTGTACTGTGTGTACATAAATGTTCCTCAGTGCGCTGCTGTTGCAGACCACCAACAATTTCATTGCACCCCCACCGTGCAATGACAATAAAGTCTATTCTGATTCTGTAACTGGAGGCGCGCAAAACCTCTGCGCAAATGGGAGAATACCCCCTTTGCATTCAGTATTTGGATCAGCACCATTTTCTTTTCTGTTGTACCAAACAGTTCAAAGAGTGCAGATCAACTGAGAGTTTTGGTAAAAGCTTGTGGCAGTTTACCAAACCCAGAAAAAAACAACTGGGATACAATCTGTGGCTTGGTGCTGTCAGAACTGCCTAAATTTTGTGTTTGTATATGAGCAGGCCCTGTTTGTTGACTGTATGGCCACAGTACTCACGTGTCTTTGAGGAAGACTCATTTGCTATTGTTTGTTCTTAGTCCAAATATATTTGTTGTACAGCATACACATACAGCTAATTTCCCAATACCAACAGACACCAACTCTTGCTGAGAATTAAAGCGACGTAAATAAAAATCCCGCATGCGTGGGACAGATCGGGCAGTGTTGTAAAAGAGGTTAAATTCTGCGCATGCGCTGACTTTTGCGCATGTGCAGAACACAACCAACAATGGAAGCAGTAGTCTAGTCCAGAGCCATGTAGAGAGAGAGTCGTGTCCTCAGGTAGCCAAAATGGTTTGGCCCAATAATGGCCCAAATCCGGCAGGCCGGAAGAAATAACTTGGTCCAAGTATGGTTGCCAAACTCTTGCCAAATCCGGTTTGAATGACACCCCAGAATCGGCCCAAGCACATTGTTCCGAGTCCGGCTGCCGAAACTGAACCAGCATTGCCAGCATAGGGCCGCATTCGCCCCAACAAAACTACCAGAACTGGCCCATACAAATTAGCCCAACTGTGGAGGCCGGCTTTGCCAGAACTGGCCCATATGCAAGCCAGTTGACAAGCTGTAAAAAGTAATGACTGACCCAGTATTCTGCCAGAGCTACCCCAATATCTGCCTATGACTGACCTTGTATGTTGCCAGAACTAGGAAATGTTTGATTAGTAATACAAAACCACATATATTTAATAAAAACAAGAAGGGCCCTTCACTTTACCAATGCAATATTATCTTATTTGTTAAATCGAGTATACACTTACGTAATGGGTGGTCTCTACACTGCGTTGTGTATCGATTTAAACCGGAGTCAGAGAGCGAGCGAATTTCGAACCGAGGTTCTCACTGCTCACTACCGACCCCTTACAGGCAGTGTCGTTACCAATTGAGCTTGACTGCCGTTAGCCTGGCGGCAACAACGCTAGGTCTAACTAGGTCTCGGGGGGTGACGTAGCCGCTGCAACCGCTCGGCTACCTGCTACCCGCTACCTAAGGCTTTACGCAGGACTCACACGAGCTAATCACTTCAGCTCTGCTACACTTACTTAATGTAACACAGAATTGAAAACATTTTTTTGTGTTCAGCATAACACGGAAACTCTAAATATCAAAAGGAAATCATTACAGCTAGAGTGAACACAAATCATTCATTTTATTGAACAAAAATTTCAAACTACCAAAATTATTGTCAAGTGCACAATGTTTTATTCATTAATGATCCCCTCCAGACATGATTTATGATATATCCTATATAAAATATTCCGTTTTGAATAATTTGTCTGTTTTTTCCGCTTCAGTTCAATTATTCACATATTTCTTAAAATTACATCTACTCCTTGTCCTTCATTGAAAATCCAGAATCTATAAATATGCAAATGTTACAGGCATTCTCCGTCACATACGGCACAGAAGGACCACTCACTGTTTCCATGGTGATGTAAACACTCCAAAGCTGAATTGTTAACCGGTCACTCGTTCAACAGTATTAAATCGGTCTAATACTTTGTAACCCAAACGGTTACAAAATATTCACCTATCACTCCGTTACACCTACAAAGGTAACATATACAGTATGTATATACGTACGTACGTATGTATATACGTACGTTCACCTGAGTACCATGGGAGTCAAACTATGTTACATTTTAAATTATTATTGTTTATAAATTGTTCATAAATATCTTTTAAACAATAACAAAACTTTAACAGCATTCACTCGCTAACGAACAGGCTAACGGCTTTGAGCTACCGTTAGGATGCTAGCTAATTAAACAAAATTATTCATTAAATAGAAACAGACAATTATCAGGCATTACAACAACTTAGTTATGATTATCAAATACACTACCACATTTGGGAGTAACATTTGGGATATGACATCCCTCACCTGAAACAAGAAAACAAACGTTTCAGCGGTCTTGTCTCCAACGGCCAACTCAAGAACCCGGCCCGAGCTCCCTAACTACACCCGCTGCCAATCCACAGCGCGTGGACGGCAGACAGACACAATAACGGCAGAGACACAGACAACCATAACGTACGATCAAGAAGGGGTAATCGTGAATGCACCACATATATTGCACCACAAATATTCCAATGCACATAAAAGCCTACGTGCCACACAAATATTTCAAAAGTTTAACTGCTGGATGCAATGTCTCCTACTTCATTGAAAAGTCCAATCTCATCGTATGTGACCTGGAGGCTTCAAGTTTCCACATCACACTAAGCAGATGAATGTGAAAACAGCATTCTAGTGTCAAACTCTGCACATAGCCTACTGGACATCATTCTGAGCAGTGAAGCTCAGTGAAGTAACAATAACTGATCTTTTTTTTTCGTGGCATTCCATCCCCACCCAGGCACTACGCCATGCCTACCCCCATAACACCCACACATGTGCTACTTTTTCTATAAGAATTTATTTTAACAAACAAGTTAACAAGTAACAACATAACGGCAAAAAAAAAAAAAAAAAAAATCCCATGAATGAATCTTACGGCACCCTCCTCAATTAAACCGCTGTGAACCTTGAGTGTACCCTAAAAGATAGAGAGAGAAAAGGAGGGGCGGGGGGCAGATAAAGATACACGGTTAGTTACACAGTCAGATAGATAGAAAGATAGGCATTTTCAGTACATCGGATTTTCGGTCCACGGGAAAATTCAACTGTCTGAGATAAAAATGGAGGGTGCGTCCCAATACTCGAAAAACGTCTCCTCCCTCCAATGTCCAATATTAGCCTTTGGCAAATGTAATCAGGTTTATACATTACTGTTTATGAATTAAAGTCATTTTTAGCTTATAATTGTTGTCAACGTTATCATGCTTCATTATTAGCTAGCTAGCTATCAACAGCAGTTAACCTGATAAATCGGCAGAGATGAACTAGCTAACCAGGCAGCTAGCAGTAGCAGATACAGTCTTGCCTAGCTAGCTAACAAGTGAAAATACCGAGCTAGCTGCTACAGTTCGTATTGATAACAAGTTAATGCATATTACAATTCCAGAAACTTTTATTTTATTGGGACGCACTCAGAGAAGCTATATAGTGTCCACTTTCCCGAGCTATATCACTATGACCGTAGCTGTGCCACTGTACAGAGACAGCAAAAGAAACGCTGCTTGTTATAAAGTGGCAGAAATCGTCGGTGTTTTTTGGTGTGTAAATATAAATATGTGCAAATATAACGTACAGTAATATAATGTAGCCTACAGTAATGTACAGTAACAAGGTTATCCACATGGCATGACTATTTGACCTATCTGATGTAGCACAGCTATGTTATCCACCCAGCATAATTTATAACTACAACAGTAGGCCTAATCAGAAACCTAACGTAACTCAAGAGGCGGACGAGGCGACACGCCCATAACTGGCAGATAGGAACAGGCGGTAGCGGTGTAGCTTAATCCAAAAATTAAGAGGTGCTAGTGTTTTGATTAGAACACGATCGCTTTTGTAGAATATCACCAAAATGCCTTTCCCAACTACTGCACGCAAAACGAAAAAAAGGGCGTGGCAAGAAAGAAAAAAGTTGCATCGGAGAGGCTGCTGAATTTCACTGTAATAAGCTTGCATTGTTGGGAAAACAACAGAAAAAGACATATTCTAAAGTTCCACAAACGTTTTGTGTTTAAACTATAACTATTTGTACTGCCTTTGATTTCGGGAGGGGCTGTATGAAGTCCAGTGCAATAGTATGTCAACTGGTTAATTTGTACTAGCTAGCTAAAACATTCACTAAATTATTACACGGCTGAGTTAAAATGAGCAAATTGGCTAAGTTATGGTAATTCTCCAGGGTCATATCTAGCGCTAGATCAGTCTGCACATGGTTTTAGCTTCTTTAACAAAAAAAAAAAAAATATATATATATACATTGATATTATATGTGTAGGACGGATCATTAAAAGAACTTTACGGCATTTCTTGTTGGTGAAGAAAGAGAAAACCCCCTAAGTGTGGTCGTCACTAGATTTCGCACTAAGTATGTACTAAACTCAGATGATTTTTTTTTTTTTTTTTTTAGCCGTGGCGCATCAGACTGAGCCACAGCCAGTATGTAAAGCAACAGCATATTGCCTTGTTAAATAACATTACCACTGCATTTGTCAAACAAAACCACAGCTCCTGCACATAAACTATGGAGCTTGGAATATGCCACCTGAATTATTATAGACTGTTAAATTGTTTGAATTAAATATTGATTAATATTAATTAATCTTTTAAAAACAGAGAACGAAAATACAATTATTACTGTAAAATTCTATAATTTTAAAAGTATATTATTATTCCAGTGGCACATTCATAATGAAATGATATTAATCATGATTTATTATGTCATTGTTAGTAATTATTAATAATTTAGTAATTCGGCCTATAAGCCTAATTACTTAATTAACAAATTTTATGTGTGTGTCTTATTTTAAAAGATATGACATGCAGTCATAGGCCCATAAGTTTTGGGGTAATTTCCTGCACCATTTTCTGAACAATTCTGATTTGACATGGTCCAAAGTTGACCCATCTTGAAAAGGCAGCTCGACCTTCCCCTATGCTCCACCCCCAACACTCAACCTAAACTCGTCCAGGTCTTTATGGCCATTTGGTCCAAATGCTGCCAAATGTGCCAATTCTCGGCCGAAATCTTCCCAAATCCACACACCCAAAACCTAGCCAAATCTGGCAACCATTACTGGGCCAGAGCCGGCTCACCTTAAATCAGGAGTGGGAAACATTTTTTTCCAGAGGGCCATACTTACTTTGATAAAGTAAGCCGAGGGCCACACATTGGACGATTGAAATGAAACATGTGCTGTTGTGTTAAATGACATGAATTTGATATACGTGACAGATTAGCCTACTTTACAGTAGCCTATTTGCCAGCCTACTCAAAGGCCTGACATTTTTTACAGCTTTATGTCAATTTGGTGTACTCTGCAGTTACAATAAAAACATTTACTTTCATAAAACAATCCAACCGGATGCCCTTTTTGACAATTCAGCAGTCATGACAGGGCACAGGCAAGGACTCAGGCGCGGACCACAAGAACTCCAGAGTCCAGGCGTTTATTAACAAAATCGCAGAACACGCAAGCAGTCCAAAACAGGCAGGGTCAAAATACCAGGAAGGCAGTCCAAACACAGACAGGAATCAAAGCCGGGGACAGGCAGGGTCAAACCAGGTAGTCAGGAAGATCAGGTGAACAAGGCAGGACAGCAGGCAGGAGCAAGGTCGAAGAGCAGGCAGGGTCGATTCGAGGAATGGCGATCAGGCAGAAAACACGGCGGGAACGAGACAGGTAAAGGCACACTGCAACGAACTGGCAACAAGACAGAGACAAGCAGGGTAGATATAGGGCTGGGCTGATGAGGAGATGGGAAGCAGGTGTGTAAGCAGGCAGGAGGGGATGATCGGGTGGGTGGAGACAGGGCGGAGAGTGGGGCAGGGCTAGAACACAAGGAAAACAAAAGCACATGGACAGGGAAAAACAAAACACAATAGCTAGGGGGCGGGAGCACTGACAGTACCCCCCCCCCCCTACGGACGCCACCAGGCGTCACAGCAGGCGAGCCCGGGTTCCGGCGGTGGAAATCCCGGATCAAGCCAGGGTCCAGGATGTCCCTGGCTGGGACCCAGCATCTCTCCTCAGGTCCGTAGCCCTCCCAGTCCACCAGGTACTGGAGACCGCGCCCCCGACGCCGAACCCCCAGTAGACGGCGTACAGTGTAGGCTTGTGCTCCATCAATCAGGCGGGGAGGCGGAGGAGCCCGGGGAGCCGGGCAGAGAGGGCTGCGGACGACGGGTTTGATCCTGGAGACGTGGAAGGTAGGGTGGATGCGGCGAAGGGAGAGCGGGAGCTTCAGCCGGACCGCCACGGGGCTGATCACCTTGGCGATGGGAAAGGGGCCGATGAAGCGGGGAGCCAGCTTGCGGGAGTCCACCTTGAGGGGAAGGTCCCGGGTGGAGAGCCACACTCGCTGACCTTGGCGATAGCGGGGTGCCTTGGAGCGATGGCGGTCAGCAAACCGCTTGACTCGAGCTGAGGAGCGGAGCAGTGCGGTACGTGCACGTCTCCAGGTGCGACGGCAGCGCTGGACAAACGCCATCACCGAGGGGACCCCCACCTCCTCCTCCTGGGCCGGGAATAGGGGAGGTTGGTAGCCCACACAGCACTGGAAGGGGGACAGCCCTGTGGATGCAGAGGGCAGGGAGTTGATGGCGTACTCCACCCAGGGTAGCTGCTGGCTCCACGCCGTGGGCTCCTGAGACGTGAGGCAACGCAGTACCACTTCTAGCTGCTGGTTGGCTCGCTCGGTCTGGCCGTTAGACTGGGGGTGAAACCCAGATGACAGGCTGACCGTGGCACCCAGTAGCCTGCAAAAAGCTCTCCAGAAATGAGAGGTGAATTGGGGCCCCCGGTCGGACACCACGTCAGTGGGTAGTCCATGCAAACGGAAAACATGGTGAATGAGCAGCTGGGCTGTTTCCTTGGCAGAGGGTAACTTGGGCAGTGGAATGAGATGTACTGACTTGGAAAAGCGATCTATGACAGTGAGGATGGCGGTGTTACCGTCAGACAAGGGCAAGCCAGTGACAAAATCCAGGGCGATGTGGGACCAGGGGCGTCTGGGAATTGGCAGGGGTTGTAGCAGGCCAGCGGGCGGCAAGGTGGACGTCTTGTTCCGGGCGCAGACTGAGCAGGCAGAGACGAAGGTCCGGACGTCATCGTTCATGGTGGGCCACCAAAACCGTTGGCTAAGGAACGCCGCAGTACGTCGGGCACCGGGATGGCAGGTGAGTCTGGAGGAGTGCCCCCACTGCAGGACCTGAGAGCGAGCAGACTGGGGAACATAAAGACGGTTAGGGGGACAGGTGCTAGGGCCCGGTTCGGCCCGAAGAGCAGTGCGGACGACGGTCTCGATGTCCCACTGAGCAGCCCCGACCACACATTGGGCAGGCAGGATGGTGCTGGGCTCCTGGGGTACCTCTGCGGGTGAAAACTGGCGTGAAAGGGCATCTGGCTTACCATTCTTGGAACCGGGGCGGTATGACAGGGTGAAGTCAAACCTGGAAAAGAACAGGGACCAGCGGGCTTGCCTGGGGTTCAGACGTTTGGCCGACTTGAGATACTCTAAATTCTTGTGGTCGGTCCACACCAGGAATGGGATGCTCGTCCCCTCCAGCCAGTGCCTCCATTCCTCCAGCGCCAGTTTGACTGCCAGTAATTCCCGATCACTGATGTCATAGTTGCGTTCGGTGGGTGTGAGGCCGTGGGAGAAAAAGGCACAGGGGTGAAGTTTGTTGTCTGTCGGCGAGCGTTGAGACAGGATGGCCCCCACTCCTATGTCTGAAGCGTCCACTTCCACAATGAATTGCTGGGCAGGATCCGGCTGGGTCAGGACAGGCGCTAAGGTGAACCGGGTTTTCAGGTCGACGAATGCCTTCTCGGCTTCAGGGGACCAGGAGAATGCCGTCTTAACAGAAGTCAGAGAGGTGAGAGGAGCAGCCACCATGCCATAATTGCGGATGAAGCGGCGGTAGAAGTTTGCAAACCCCAGGAAGCGTTGCAGCTCCCGACGTGAAGTGGGGCGAGGCCACTCCTCTACCGCCTGGACCTTCCGCCTGTCCATCTGGATGCTTCCCGCGGAGATGACAAAACCCAGGAAGGCGATGGTGCCCCGATGGAATTCACACTTCTCTGCTTTGACGTATAGCTGGTTCTCCAGCAGGCGCTGAAGGACGCGACGAACGTGCTGGACGTGTTCGGACCGGGAGCGAGAAAAGATCAAGATATCGTCCAAATAAACAAACACAAACCGATTGAGCATATCCCGGAGGACGTCGTTCACCAGGGACTGGAAAACAGCTGGGGAATTCATCAGACCGAATGGCATGACCAGATATTCATAATGCCCAGAGGGGGTGTTGAAAGCTGTTTTCCACTCGTCCCCCTCTCGAATTCTGACCAGGTGGTAGGCATTGCGGAGATCCAGCTTTGTGAAGATGGTGGCGCCCTGTAGTGACTCGAAGGCAGACGACAGGAGTGGTAGGGGGTAGCGGTTCTTAATAGTTATGGCGTTGAGACCCCGATAATCAATGCAGGGACGAAGAGAGCCGTCCTTCTTTCCAACAAAGAAAAAGCCAGCCCCTGCGGGCGAGGAGGACGGGCGGATTATCCCTGCTGCCAGGGACTCCTGGATGTACCGGTTCATAGCCTCGGTCTCCGGTGGGGACAGGGCGAACAGGCGCCCCCTAGGGGGTGATGAACCGGGCAGGAGCTCTATGGCGCAGTCATAAGGACGATGCGGGGGCAGCGAAGTGGCACGGGACTTGCTGAACACTGGCTTAAGGTCCAGATACTCTGGTGGTACTGCCGAGAGGTCAGGAAAATCCTCAGGTGCAGGGGGGGCTGGTGAAGCAGGGACCAAGGCATCGCGAAGGCAGTGTGAGTGGCAGAAGGGGCTCCAGCCCAGGATCTTATTGCCCTCCCAGTCGATGTGTGGATTGTGCTGCACTAGCCAGGGGTGACCCAGGACCACAGAGGCTTGAGGGGTGTTGAGGAGATGCAGCACTATCTCTTCACGGTGGTTGCCGGAAATGAGGAAACTCACCGGGTGGGTGGTGTGGGTGATGCGGACCAGCGGGGCCCCGGTGAGGGCATGGGCCTCCAATGGTGAGTGCAGTGGGATGCGGGGCAGGTGCAGCTGGGCTGCCAGGTTGGCGTCAATGAAGTTTCCGTCAGCTCCCGAATCTATTAGGACAGAAACGGTGTGAGACTGACCCCCGACGATCAGGGTGGCGGTGAACAGAGGATGGACTTCAGGGGACTGGTGTAAGGGGGTGCCGCTCACCCGTAATCCCCTCACTACTGGGTGAGCACTGGCCTTTGCTGGGCAGATTGCCACAAAGTGCCCTGACTGCCCACAGTACAGACAGGACCCAGTGCTGATCCTCCTCTGACGTTCGGCAGGTGACAGACGAGTCCGGTCGACCTGCATCGGTCCTGGAGGGGTAGGTGGAGGAGATGAAGGACCCCGTGCAGCCCAAACAGAGGACTGCTCCCGGGAGGGACTGGGCGGACTTCGGGAACCCCTCTCCCTGCGGTGCAGCATCAGGCGCTGGTCCACACGAATGGCCAGGCCCACCAAGGCATCGAAGCTGGCAGGTAGCTCCCGGGTGGCTAGCTCGTCCTTGATGGGCTCCGAGAGGCCGTTGAGGAACGCATCATACTGAGCCTCCAAGTTCCACCCGCTGGAGGCAGCGAGGGTTCGGAAATCAATAGCGAAATCCGACACCGATCGGCCCCCCTGGCGGGTCAGCAGCATCTCCCGGGCAGCCTCACGACCGTGCTTGGAACGGTCGAACACCTTCTTCATCTCTTCGGTGAAGGCTGCGTAGGAGTGGCAGAAAGAGGCACCGGCGTCCCAGACTGCGGTGCCCCACTCCCTGGCACGGCCCGTCAGCAGGGTGATCACGTATGCGATCCTCGTCCGGTCCGTGGGGAACATAGAGGGCTGGAGCTCGAACACCAGGGAGCATTGGGAGAGGAACGACCTGCAGGTACCTGGATCACCGGCATACGACTCAGGAGGTGGCAGTAGGGGTTCCAGACTCGGAGGTGCAGGCGGAACAGGGGGAGAGACGGCTGCAGGTGGCGCTGGGCGGCTCTGCTGCAGCTGCAGCAGCTGAGCCATGATGCTGGCCATGCTGGTGGCGAAGCTCTCCAGGGACCTGCCGATTACCTCCAACTGGCTCTGATGGGTTCCCAGCAGGGTACCTTGCAACTCCAACGCTGCTCTCAGCTGAGGAAGGTCCGCTGAGTCCATGATGGCCAGTTCGTACTGACAGGGCACAGGCAAGGACTCAGGCGCGGACCACAAGAACTCCAGAGTCCAGGCGTTTATTAACAAAATCGCAGAACACGCAGGCAGTCCAAAACAGGCAGGGTCAAAATACCAGGAAGGCAGTCCAAACACAGACAGGAATCAAAGCCGGGGACAGGCAGGGTCAAACCAGGTAGTCAGGAAGATCAGGTGAACAAGGCAGGACAGCAGGCAGGAGCAAGGTCGAAGAGCAGGCAGGGTCGATTCGAGGAATGGCGATCAGGCAGAAAACACGGCGGGAACGAGACAGGTAAAGGCACACTGCAACGAACTGGCAACAAGACAGAGACAAGCAGGGTAGATATAGGGCTGGGCTGATGAGGAGATGGGAAGCAGGTGTGTAAGCAGGCAGGAGGGGATGATCGGGTGGGTGGAGACAGGGCGGAGAGTGGGGCAGGGCTAGAACACAAGGAAAACAAAAGCACATGGACAGGGAAAAACAAAACACAATAGCTAGGGGGCGGGAGCACTGACAAGTCAACTCTTCATCAATGACTTCCACACGCCGAGTAACTGTATGACGCGACAGACTCACATTTTCAAACTGACTTTTCTTGTCAGGGCGAAGTATACTAGCCGCCTCTACCTTAGTCTTTTAAGAACTCACCATCTGAAAACGGCTTGCTGTGTTTTGCGATTTTGTGTGACAGCAGACTGTAGACTGCTTTGTAAAAATATTCTGCCTGGCAATTCAGTTGGAAGACAATTTCTGGGCTTTTTTTCTCCTTCCCGCGAAGACAAGTATGTGCCATAGTTAGCATGCTTAGTACTGATATGTCTATTAATGTTGTATTCTTTGAATACTGCAACATTTTTGCGATACAAAATGGCGAGAAGGAGACAACTGGCTCTAGTTTAGGGTCAGTTAAAAACATGGTAATTATGTGAGGCTTTGGTACTTTTTTCTGTGGCGAGACACCATTTGGGTAGATAATGTACATTGTTAGCGATCTAGCTGGCTATACATTGTTGCAGAGCTAACGTTAGCTAACAGGCTAGTTTTGCTAATGACAAGCAGTAAACACAAACACCAGAAACTCCTAGGATCCGTCCAATTTGACTCCAAACGGCCTCTTTATGATGAATGTTATGATACGGTTTAACTGTCATGTTGTACAGTTCACTGTGCTCAGAAACTAGCACAATTAACTTCACCGCTACCTTCTCCATTTTTGGTGGTTGTTATGGGAAACGACAGGTGTCACTACTCCGCTGGTGATTGGTCAGCTGTCAAAAAAAGGCTTGACGTAGGGCGTTTTTCTGAGAAGTTGAACTTTTTCAATTGAAAAAAAAAAAAAAAAAAAAAAACGCCGGCGACTGCATTAAAAAAAGCACTCGGGACGTTTTTGAAAACACGGTCTACTCCATAGGATTATTATGTAAAACAGGCGCTGGCAGCTACAAAACGACGCTACGTGTGAACACAGCCTAATGCAGCATTTTTTTTTTCGTAGTTTTTCCCTCGAAGGTGTTGTGGGCCGGATTAAAATAGTATGCCGGATGTTGCCCATGTGTGCCTTAAGTGAACTGCTGCCAGAACACAGCCGAGTGCGCCGACGCTTCACCGCAATCGGCCCGATTCGGCTGGCTACCTGGGTCAACCCCGTTCGCTCCAATGGACCATTTTTTTTTTTTACAGCAATGGCAGATCGTGGAGCCTCTCAATAGTTCCCGGAAGGCAGCAGCAAATACTAGTAGCGCAGTAGTGTTGCAGCAGAATAGAACGTTAGTGATGCGCTTTTAAAGGGTAAGATGTTTAAAGAGTCAGATTATATATTATCAGCACATCTGAATCAAATTTTCATGTGCATTAAAGCATGTTAGTGGATTATCCCCCACTAAATTAGTAGATTTATGCCGGCCTTACACCTAACGACTTTCAAGCGATTTCACAGTCGCAGACAAATTTCCAAAGTCGGAATAAAATCTTGAAAGTTTTGCTATAGAGTCGCGGCGCGCTCCCGTGATCTCGATCGTTTGGTGTAAAGTGGTAATCGGAGCAGTTTCAAGTCAGTCTTTCTCCCGTCTTGCCGTTAGGATAAAATCAACCGTGTTTAATATTATCGTAAGTTTTTTAGTCTTGGCTGACGCAAATAGTGACGTGGACACTGTCAACAACCAATAGGTGAGCTCTCTCAGCGCCAAACAAGCAACAGCAACAGTAAACCGTATTGTATTTCAAGTTTCAACTAATGTATCTGGTAAAGTAGCCTACACTGTAATATAGCCTGTGGGTTAAGTTGGTTAATACTGTACAATACTAAACATACACATTAATACACTGTAGTGTACCATTACACGCAGTGGCGGAACAACTTTACAAAGGGCCCTGGGGCAGAAATTGGTCAAGGGCCCCCCGGCCCCAACCCCGCCTATGCCAGTGACAAGAGTGGAGTGCAAAACCATAGGCCAATATTAAACAGTTAATCATCTATTCTCATTATAGTTTAGGCTATAATTCCTAATGCCAAACCTCCCCATTAATCCGGGGTTGGGACCGGCACCTAGTTGAGCTGGCTTGCTCCCTAAGAGGCTGGGTTAGGCTAAACTATATACATTACAAAATTTTGAGCCCCACCCTGATGAAGTAGTATACCTGGCAAGAGCTATATAAATAGCGGATCACCGCTTATTGATTTGTCAGTGGGAGAAGAAAGAGCACTGATCGTAAGGACGCAGCCTGGAATGTGCATTAAAGGGGGCCCACATCGGGGCCATGAAGGGCCCCCCGCAACTCAGGAGGGGCCCGGGCCCAGGGGCAACTGCCCCGCCTGCCCCGCCTATAGCTCCGCCCCTGATTACACGCCTGGCACCGCAATCGCTTTATTTCAATGAGACGAGATACACGTGTTGCGTGCGGGATTCGTTGCCTTCACTACCGCTACGTCCTGTTCTGCGATCGGGATTTTTAAACTTTATTTTAACCTTTTATAGGACTACAGACGTATATGCGAACGTTGTCCGAATGGACGTTAAGCGGCGCATGGCTGTAGTGACCCTGCAAGATCTTTGCAAAGTCGTCTGTGAGTCTTTAGAAGTGAGAGTGTGTCAGACTTTTTAGTCTTTTTAAAGTCTTTTCAGAGTCTTATCAAAGTATTCTAGTGTATGGTAGATGTGAGAAGGTTTAAGCTATACAAAGTTAGCAACATACAGTTTTAACCACGAACAGCCTATTAATATGATTACCTCACATATTTTTGTTGTTGCAATCTTTAGTGATAAGATTGCTCTTGCTGACTTGACCCAACCATTTTTTTCTCCTCTCCGTGTCAGTGGGGAAACCGTACATTCGTACTGCTTTCTCCGAGCGATTGGAGCATCCCCATGCAGCACAGCAAACCATGATGGAGACTATATGCAAGGACAACACGGAGGAAAGGGCACAGATAAACTGCTTGACATGCTATTCATGTTTCTGAGTTTATTAGAGATGTATTTAAATTTGAATTCATGACAATCATCACCTGTCGGTTTCCTTTCCAACCAATTCAAAGCAATAAACTGCAACACACTCTTTAACCATGGTAATGTTAGCCTAAAATATGTCAGCAAGGCAGGTAACGCTAGGTGTTCCCACTAACTAATCCTCAAATACTACCAAATTTTACTTTTTAAAAAACATATTGGTGTAACTACATACTGTAATGAGCAGTTTATGATGACGTCATATTGGGGGGTCGAGGGGGGCTGTCGCGCCTTTTCTTCTTCGCTCCCTACCTCCTGCGCATCGGGGATTGACATGCTCTCGCTATGCTGTGTTACTTCAGGAGATTCTGACGGTTTACCCTCATAATGACGGTCCTGTAACCATGCGTGAGTCTATGGCGTCCTACCGTGAAATAAACGAAGAATAGCATTATTTCTTTGTGTCCGGCTGAGTTATATCCCCTTTGCAAGAAACTCGTGAGGATCCATAGCCGGATCCTTACAATACACATGTCGGTGTGCTACATAAATATTGTAAATCAATGCATTTATTGACTATTAATTACAAAAAAATCGCAGTTCCATCTCTCCGTATTTACGCATTCAAATTGCCCGCCAAGAACTTCCTACTGAAGCCTACGTGAATCACGTGAGGATCAAGCATTTTGGACTTCCGTTGACGCGACTCTCTGGCTGTTATCAATTCCAAGAACGGAAGAACGTACTAGTGTTCTTGAGAAGAACGTTCTTGCCGAGAACGGTCTTACAAGATCGTGAGGACAGAGAACGCACCTGTGAGAGATTGAGATGCTATGTGTACTTCCGTACTTGCTATTGCGCAATACCCTGGGCCCAACTCATCTAAGCAGTGATATGACAACACTGGCATTATCAGCGCAACATTTGATAAACTTTTGTTTTATTGTGCTTGTGTATTACATTTGTGTTTTGCCATACTATAGGCTGCTACTTTATTCATATAGTAAAGTAAAGACAAACTCAAAACTCGTGTTTGTCATTTCACTCATGTGGTAGGTTGAGTATGTTGTTTAACATCACAAGTGTTATGATGCTCCTGCCCTAAACCAAACAGTTGCGTGAATTGCCTTTAATTTGAACAAAGTAGCCTATCTTGCTAGCTAAGTGGTTGATTGACCAGGGGTGGGGTTGGCTGTGTAAGGATGAAAAGTAACTTAATATAAATTGTTTTACGTACAGTTTTGAGGTACTTGTACTTGGCGTGAGTATTTCCAATTTAGGGGACTTTGTACTTTTATTCCGCTACATTTCAAAGCAAATATTCCACTACATTAATCTATAACAGCTGCAAATACTACTTACTTTTAGTAAAGGGTTTTACATGCAAAACATGCAGGCAGTTCATACAAATGATGTACTTTTTTAGTCAGACAATCTAAAGAGGAAGCCATCACATTAACTATAACCAGCCCATGAATCCTTTTAGCTTCACTTAGAGGTTAATACATCAAAAATTGAATACTTCTTTGTACTAAATCATGAGAGGACATGATATTAAGTTTTTACCTTTCTTATTTCAAGTAAACGGTGCCTGTAAATCAGCCTCTGGAAAAAAAATCTCCTCAGCAGTCCCTGAATAAAATATTTATTTAAAGATGTGTGGTGGATATCCCCCTGGTCTGGGCCAAATGGACCGAGGGTCTTCCTCCACATTTTGATGCCTTCCGAAAAATAATAAGTCCTCACAGAGTCTGATGTAATCATGGTTGTTTGGTTTATTGCATATGGTGATCAATCACATACAGTAAACCGGGTTGGTCCGCGGAGCAACAGGTGTATATGCGGTGTGTATACATTCACAAACACTCCCCAATCACTCCACCCTCCCCTCAGCATACATCCATCCTTTATGCCTTTTCTCACTCCTCCTATCCCAGACCACAATTTCCAACTCCTCCCAGGCTCCTCCTTCAAGATCATCCCATTTTCCATTTCCATTCCATTATTTAATTTTTAAGCTGTTACATTTACCCTGCCTGGAAAGTCCCATAAACTCCATAGACATTAATTGTATATTATTTTTAAGCATAACACTTCTGAAATTTCCCATTATTTCCACTCCACACCTATATGATTTTTAAACATAATTAAATAATACACAGCATATATGCCTGGAATATTACCATTATTTCCAGGCCCACATTTAAATAATAAAAAAGGTTAACTCAGTTAGCCAGACCACGGTGCTGCAGACTGTAAGAAGGCACACAGATATCTATGTGCCATAAGCTACAAGGTTAGGCCTTAAAGCAAAGGGTTAATGTAAGAACTAGGCCCCATCTGGACACGGCCCAGAAGATGGGCCACAGGAACAAGACAAAGAAGTATTAAACTCCGCAAAGTTGGGCCGTTGGCTCAGCACTACTATGATGGGCAACTATGACAAACTGCAGTAAATCCACATACAGTTTGCAAGCATTTGCCAGTAGATGTCAGCTAGGCCAAAGCAGGCAATCAGCTCTTATTTTCTAGCTGTTTGACTCCTAAAAGAAAATATAAAACTAAAATGGGATGCATATGTTAAAAGGAGGCAAAAACATGCTGACACGCTGTAGGGACATGTCAGGGGGAGAAGATACAATAAGCGAAGGTGGCATGACTATGAGTCAGAGAAAAAGGATACAATAAGCGTAGACCGTAAACCAATAGGAGAAGTGAAGGGAGAGAAGATACAATAAGCGTAGATTATGAACCAATAGGAGAAGTGAAGGCAAAAAAGATACAATAAGCGTAGACCATGAACCAATAGAAGTTGGCATGACTATAGAACAGCAACATAGTGCACAAAGGTTCTGGGTGACTTCCAGGTTGGGCCAATGCTGAAGGCAGTGTTCCTTCTCCAAGGTCACCCACTGTCCTGTAATAGCCCCCAAGATTACCCCCCTACCTGTCTTACAATGGCCTACATGCAATGCTTATGACCTAGGGTAACCCCCAGCATTATTTAGGCATAGAATCACATCATATTACTTTTCAGTAGTAGTGCTTAATGCAAACAATATTTTCCACTATACAAAGTATAATAGAATACATATTATGTAAGGCTAACATATTAGATTGTCTGGTTTCCTTATACACTTCCAGACCTCCACATGTACAGTAAAGATAAAATAGCTAATGTAATATATCAATAACTTCAGTTAATATGTCAATAACTGTGGTTAAAATCAAAAGCTAACATCTGTTGGCAATGCTTATGATGTTTGCTGGCAATAACTTATTTCCACCATGTAACAAGCTTAATCGTACCACGTCAAGCTCCGCTTTTCTCTGGGGGGGGGGGGGGGGGGGGGTGAAAGTGGCAATACTCATAATTTACATATGGGGTACACACTTTATCAAAAATTTTCCACCACAGATGACTGGTAGAAGGCTGTATGAAGACTATAGCCTTATTTACATTCATATGATCGATATGACATTTGAAAAGTGCGATGAACTATAAAGCTAAAAAGCCGTCCATCAAGTTACGTTTTCTGTAGCCCATACTAACTTAGCTAACGTTAACTACCGTCTCCACTGAACTGAATAACGCTAGCTAACCGAAGCCTACTCCCCATGAAAGTCGGAGCAAACTTACAAATTAGCCGTTTCTTATATAAAATAAGCAAATATTGTGCAACTATACTGCCCATTTTCCGTCACATTTTTTTGCAGAGGCTGATTTACAGGTACCGTTTACTTGAAATAGGAAAAGTAAAAACTTCTCGCTGGCCAAGTCACCAACCGATGCATCCTCGATAAAAGGGGCGGATCAAGAACACATCCGGGCATTTTAAGCGTTCTTGGTTTCTTGCGTTCTTCGTATTGGCACCGTACTTGGGCCATGACAGATGACGTCAAACGAGTTCACGAGAATATCGCGGATTGATAAACAGCCTGTCTCTACATGGCTGTGGTCTAGTCTAACTAGCTTAGCTGCGCTTTAGAACTGTACTACTTAAAGTGGACATGAAACAGCCTAATTTTGACGAGTTTTGTACAGAATTAAGTGTGTTGAAATTTAATTTGAGAAAATGTTCGATATAATTCACGTTAAATTATAATAGCCTAGATATATGTTTGGTACTAACTCTCTGGCTCGTCGCCATATTGCCGTTGCGTCACTGACTACGTCATGAAGTTGGTTAGTTGGAAAGTCGACCAATTAAGGAAGACTGCAGTGGCGGCGGTGGTACGTAGAATTTCGAGAGAAAGTTGCTTGTTGTTCGAGAGAAAAGTAATTTAAAAAATCAATACAATCGTTTTAAATCAACATTTTATGTCAAATTATTGATTTCTTTAGTAAGTAGCCGTGTAATAAGCGGATAATGCACAGCTTCGCGTCGGGGTCCTGCATCACCCTGTCGGGGTTTATTTCGCAATAATGACCGGCTCGCTGTACATTATCCCTTACATATTATCTAATCATTATTTCACATTTACATTTATTTATTTAGCAGACGCTTTTATCCAAAGCAACAACAAAAGTGCATACAGTAAGTATAGCGACAGTACGGGGACAGGATGTGTACAGTTCCACAATGAGACAGTAGTTCTCAGCTGAGAGCAAGGTCTGTTTGAGGACACAATACTATCCAATTTGTACAGGGTATAGGGCAACTAATAAGATACACCTTCAAACTTCAAACAGCAACTTCAAACAGCGCAATGAGTGCCAGAGTAAAGTCGGTGACAAGAAAATACACAAAAGCACACAGCAATTTTGGTGGGGGGGGGGGGGGGGGGGGGGGTGATGTATGATGGGTCAGTCCAGGTAGAGTCTGAAGAAATGTGTCTTCAGACCATGTCTGAAGGAATGGGGTGATGGAGCTGTCCGTAGCGGGACAGGGAGTTCGTTCTACTACTGGGGAGCTATGTAGGTGAAACGCCGTTGCCTAGCAGAGCGAGAACCTCCTGCCTTGACCATGCAAGGAGCGAGACGTCCAGTTGCTGCTGAGCGCAGGGGCCTGGCAGGTGTGTAGGGCTGGATGAGGTCTTGGAGGTAGGTAGGGGCTGTCCTGTTGATTGCAGAGGAGGCGAGGGTCAGGGTCTTGAATCTGATCCTGGCAGCGACAGGAAGCCAGTGGAGGGATTTCAGCAGGGGAGTAACATGGGAGAATTTGGGGAGGTTGAAGATTAGTTGGGCAGCTGCATTCTGGATGAGCTGCAGAAGCTGGGTGGTGCAGGCTGGGAGGCCTGCGAGGAGAGCGTTGCAGTAGTCCAGTCGAGCGAGAACCGTGGCCTGGATAAGGAGCTGCGTCGCGTATGTTGTCAGGAACGGACGAATCCTCCTGATGTTGTGGAGGAGGAATCAGCAGCCCTGTGACGTGCGAGAAATGTGCTCCAGGTTGCTGTCGAGGATGACGCCCAAGCTCTTTGCTGACTGAGAGGGTGGTATTGTGGTGCCATCGACGGTGATGGAGAGGTTTTGCAGGGGGGAAGAACCGACTGGGATGAAGAGCAGTTCTGCTTTCTTCAATGACGACGAACAGCGAACGGTTCTTGTAATGTGACATAATGGACGAATAGCGATGTGGCGTCTGGGACACCCCACAACACCTGATGAAAAGTCTAGCATGTCAGAATTTTTTGAGAATCTCCAGTGACGTATTTCGAAGTTGACCAATAGGATGACAGAGTGCTCTCAGCAAACATGGAAATTAGGAATAGTAACAGTATATCATTGTTAAACGTTGGTAATATTATTTTAATTGTGGTTACACATAAAGCGTTACAGTAACTGTCAGTTGCATGGAGTTACAGTAATAACAGTCAGTATTATTATTATGATATTTTTTACAGTTACAGCTACATTTACACTAGTTGTAGAAACTGTGTACTAGAGACAACGAGGCACAATCTGTATCTGCGATTTAGGAGCTGATAGCAAATTCTCCGGTGTAACATTAATGCGTGAACTCAGCAGCAACAACACACAACACTCTCCAGCAATAAACGTCGCCAGGACAACGATGTCAAATAAGCCACATTAAAAACCACATTCATCTGGGGACAGGATCGATGTGAATGATCTCCAGCTACACTGTATATTCAATGTCACTAAAAATTTATTGATCAATAGAATTTTTTTTCAAAATAGAAAACGTTACACTTCATAACGTATTATTGTATTCATAACACGAGGTATGGGCTGGGTAGGTCCGGATGCGGATCGAGGTCCGGACTTGGAGAAGCCCTGCCCTAGGGCTATGTGACTTTTGTATGTAAACTGAACGCATATGCTGTCATTTCAGGCGGTGGTCACTGAAAAGAACTGGAGCCGTTTTCTTGATTTCAGTTATAGTGATTGTGAAACCACCTGATATTAAACATAGTCTATCTTTGCATCTTCATTTACCAGAGAGAGCATACAATACACATAACGCTTCTGTAGCCATGACACTTTCTTGACCCGCCTCCCCGACGACACGCACAGACGTGAATGATGGTTGGTCGGGGTCAAACTTGTAATGTTGCCAGTCTCCCAAGTCGACGAGGCAAGATTTTATGGCACTATGACTGCCCAGTGCCTAGTCTGACATGGTGACCGTCGTGAAAGACAAAAAATCGTGTAGTCTGAACCCGGTATAAACCGGAACTATCACGAGTTTAACGCACAGCTGTGTGTAAAGATAAACGTGATTGCTGTGTAACAACACGCACAGGTTCAGCTGATTCGCAGTTAAACTGTATGGAAACCGGAAGTTGGAAATCTACCCAGACCCAGAGCCCCACTATATAGATATTCTCTGCCAGAACATAGAGTTAACAAGATGTCACTGAATGACATAATTTAGGATTCTCTGCGAGTTGGATCCTCGATGTAATATAATATTATAGGCTATTGTAATTGTTATTAGGCTTGTATATTTCTTATATAATTGATTTCACATCCGCCACAAATAAAGTTTATTTCCCTGCAACAAATAAATAATAAGACCCCTCCTGGATCCTGTCGTGAAATATAGATAATTTCTTGAAAATTGATGGTGCTGCGCAAAAATCCTGGTGATGAATAAAGAATGCGCTACTTAGATTAAGCCTGTTTTGTCTGTCTTTGTGATTAGAAAAAAATCAGCCTACAATTTTTCGAAGAAGATGTAGAGAGTTATCTCCGCAAACCGTAATTATAGGACTATATAAGGAGATATGCCTATATAGCTTTTATTTCACACAGTCAAATAAGTGACGACATAGGCCTACATGGGGGCAGAAATTAACAAAATATTACTACAGTTTGTATGTAGGATGTGATGTAGGTCTCATTCTGAAAATGAGATGGTTTAGTCTCTCCTTAAACCACCTCAGTGTCAGGTTTAAGCAAATACGCACAAAAAGTGACCTCTAGTGGCTGATATGAAATTTCTTGATGACACAGCAACTGAGATCAAGCTAAACCTCAGCAGTAGGTTAAACCACAGGTACCGATGACACAGCAATGGGGCTTAAGAAGCCAAGTGACTTCTTCCGCAACATGCGCATTTAAAACTGTGTTAAACTCTAAACCGCAACTAAACTAACGACAGAGCAATTGCCCTAATAAGGATGAAGAAATAGCCAGGTAGCTTATTGGCTTTGACAGATTGTGCTAGCACAATTTTTGGCATAATTTGTCATGACAAGCACAATTTTCATGATTTTTCCGAAAGAAAGCACTGCCAGGATGGCGATGAGTCTGCATAACAGTGAGAGGTTGAACGGCTGGTGCTCTGGTGCAGTCAGAACAACTTGGAGCTGAACACACTCAAGACTGTGAAGATGACAGTGGACTTTAGGAGACACCCCTTAGCACTGCTCCCCCTCACAATATCCGACAGCCCTGTGTCAACCGTGGAGACCTTCAAGTTACTGGGAACTACCATTTCCCAAGACCTGAAGTGGGAGACCAACATCAACTCCATTCTCAAAAAGGCCCAGCAAAGGATGTACTTTCTGCGACAACTGAGGAAGTATGGTCTGCCACAGGAGCTGTTGGGCCAGTTCTACACCGCAGTCACTGAATCTGTCCTGTGCACATCCATCACGGTCTGGTTCGGAGCAGCCACAAATCAAGATAGGAACAGACCGCAAGCGAACGGTAAGGACAGCAGAAAAAATCATTGGTAATCCCCTGACCACCCTCCAGGACTTGAACTCTTCAAGAACCAGGAAACCGGCAGGGAAAATCATTACAGATTCCTTTTCAGATTCCTACAGATAACCTTTTTCAACTGCTCCCCTCCAGCAGGTGCTACAGAACCCTGTATACCAAAACTACCAGACACAGGAGCAGTTTCTTTCCTCATGCCATCGCCCTCATAAATAGCTGAGCAGTATCATCTGCTATGCCATTATTGTTGCTTGCACCACCACACTTGCAATTTATGTATATTTTTTGCCTATTATATAATCTGTATATTGCTTGTATATTGTGTATTTTTTGTCTGTAAATAAGATGTACATTGTCTCTGTATATTCTGTATATTGTCTGTACTACTGAGAGACACCAACGGCTGGAACCAAATTCCTTGTGTGTGCTAACGTACTAGGCCAATAAATCTGATTCTGATTCTGATATACACATTTCTATGTGTTACCTAGTGGTATTGTGGTATGGCTGTGGTATTACAATTTCTACATGATTAAACATCAAAGGAACGTGCAGGGCAGAACACATGCCTTATGGACTAACATATGGGACTGCTATGAATGTGTTCCGCTTTGTGAAAAAAGAAACCACGGCAAAGATATGCATTTATTTCTCTCTCTTGCGTTCTTTTCCTTTCTCGGGAACTATGCTTAGAAGGCAGTAATTCCGATCCCGATCCTGATCCCAGTTCTCTCCAAGAGGCTTTCGGGACTTTATCTGACAACACGAATCTTGAGAGTCTTGTGGTTTAAAAGTGATGTGTCACGGCTCAGGCAAGGACTCAGGAGCGGACCACGCAAATTTCAGGTTCCATGCGACTTTATTTGAAGGAGGTGACAGCGTAGCGAAAACGATAACAGGCAGGGTCTAAACCAGGCAGGCAGTCCGAGGGCAATTCCGGGGAAGGCGATCGTGGAGTCAGGCAGATCGTGGAGTCAGCCCCTGGGCCCGGGCCCCTCCTGAGTTGCGGGGGGCCCTTCATGGCCCCGATGTGGGCCCCCTTTAATGCACATTCCAGGCTGCGTCCTTACGATCAGTGCTCTTTCTTCTCCCACTGACAAATCAATAAGCGGTGATCCGCTATTTATATAGCTCTTGCCAGGTATACTACTTCATCAGGGTGGGGCTCAAAATTTTGTAATGTATATAGTTTAGCCTAACCCAGCCTCTTAGGGAGCAAGCCAGCTCAACTAGGTGCCGGTCCCAACCCCGGATTAATGGGGAGGTTTGGCATTAGGAATTATAGCCTAAACTATAATGAGAATAGATGATTAACTGTTTAATATTGGCCTATGGTTTTGCACTCCACTCTTGTCACTGGCATAGGCGGGGTTGGGGCCGGGGGGCCCTTGACCAATTTCTGCCCCAGGGCCCTTTGTAAAGTTGTTCCGCCACTGACCGGAACAACGAACAGGCAGGAAAAACCGGCGGGGACGAAACAGGGGGAAAAAACACGCTGTAACGAACTAGCAACGGGACAGGGACAAGCAGGGAAGATATAGGGCAGAACTGACGAGGGATTGGGAAGCAGGTGTGCAGGCAATCAGGCGGGCGGAGACCGGGCGGGGAGCGGGGCAAGGGTAGAACACAAGGAAATCAAATGCACCTGGACAAGGAAAACAAAACACCACAGCTAAGGAGGCGGAGCACTGACATGATGCGCATCATTTTAAATATGAACTGATTGCTGCTGGTGAAATTGACTGAGTAGTGGGGTTTGCCTTTTCTGTTTACAGTTTTTGGAGATAGCTGAAAAGGGAGACTAGAGGTTTAAAGCACTAAAACAGATGATAAAGATATACTTTAGACTGGTAAGGATTTTTTAAGTTGTGCAATCTTCCATCAATCTTCCATGTCATAAAATCTGTTATGTCTTGACATTTTGGAAAAGTCAAGTCATAGTATTCTTATTCTTTAATAACTCAAAAGTTTTATTACAAATTACTATTGTAGATGAAGATCCCATTTAAAGCCATATGATTTACTTAGTGGGTTCTCTTTGTATTATTCATCCTGTTGTGTTGGTGGAGTGCTGTTCAGTGAATCTAGTGGATACCTGTTGAACAGCATGCATAAATTAATAAGACATACTTTGTATGAATTTTTGTGATAAATCAGAATGGAATCAATCAATCCCCCCCCCCCCCCCCCCCCCCCCCCTCGACAGACTTCCCTGAAATGATTGACAGGTACTGCTTTTGTCTTTTGTCTTGCATTCAGAATGCTGTCTCACGGAATTACTCTGAGAAGTCCATTAACTCAATACTTGATTACATCACCACCTCCAAGCAGGCACCTACTGCAGCTTGTGCAGTCAAGTGAACGCATACATTTCTTTATGCTTCAGTGGTCTGTTCCATCCTGGCTGGTTAAGTCGCTCAAGTTGTAAGTTATGTAAGTTAGGTAGTAGATTGAGCTTACCCAATTTACATTAGCTGACTGAGTCCACTTTACACCACACCTGTTCAAAGCCAGGCTGGTATTGTGGTTAAGGAGATGGACTTGTAGTCCACAGGCTACTGGTTAAACACCTTGTTGGGGCACTGCCAGAAAATCCTTGAGCTAGTGTCCTATTGAATCATTTCAGTAGATACTCATTTCAAGAAATGTAAATGTAAGCTACTGAAGTCAGTATAAGTACCTCTGCTAAGCAAATGATTGACAATGTTAAGTAAACCATGTGAAGTGAATTACTTCACCTCTGCTCAGATACTGGTGCAATATGCCTTATTAGCATGAATATTGGGTGGCAGTGTGGTGAAGGTTTTGAGTTGGATTTAGTTGGATGAAGCTGACCCCAAAGGTTGCAGGTTCGATTTTCCACTGGGGAACATGAATGCTAGTTACGTAAGAATATTAAATTAAAAAACAATTAAAAATTTTTTTTGAAAAATACGTTGAGGTAGTGGATGCCACTATGTGCTAGTTCCAGATTGTTAGAATCACTGCAGGGGATCCTTTTAGAATCACAAGAGGCTGAGGTGGCAGTCACAATTTTTCCTTTATTTACAGTCCTCTGGGGTCTATTCCAGTTTGTGTGTGTGTGTGTGTGTGTGTGTGTGTATGTTGAAATATCAACATATTTTCAATATGTTCAGCTCCTGATTATCTGGATTATCTGCTGCAGTTAGCAAAAATGTGTGCATATACAGTTTACATTAACAATTAAAACCAAGGTATTTTTCCTGCTGCGTCCACATGTTTCCACAACAGGGGTCTGCCTAATGCTGTCTAACATTTATCATCTTGATGGAGCACTATACTACTACACAGAAGTACTATGCCACGGAAGTTCAATTGCAGTCCAGATAATTGGAGCTTGACTTGCTTGGTCAATTGGTTTGTGTTTTGCTGCTGCAGTTTCTTGAGACAAAAAATGGCTTTAATGTCCATTAGAAATACTAAAACTCAGGAATTTCATACAGCACAGTGCCATGGAATGACCTGAAGGAAGACATGTTAAATGTTTAAAAGGTAATATGTTTTTTGTAAGATGTAACATTGTGCAATAACTTGAAATGTGACTATTCAGAACAGTTTTCCCCCCATGTGTAAATAAACATGTTTTACATTCTGCAAATGTCTGATTTCAGACATTTGTGTTCTGCAAAAGTCTGATTTTCATATCTTGGATTTTTGTGTCTATATGTTTTGTTTTTGTTTGTATCTGCAATAGTAGTTGATAAGATACTCTCACCGCTTTAGATTTCACAAAATAAAATGGTGTTGCACAGATGTTGCATAACCTGCCTTCTGGTTTCTTGATTTAGTTTTGCGGAATGGAAAATGTGATGATACTGTAAAGTTTGCTTATGTATGATTACTGAAAATTATGGAGAACCGTCCTATCATTTGAACCACCAGGCATCAAAGTGAAGTTGAAGTGCTCCTCATCGTAGCTCTGCTGCTTGTACCCTTGGGCAAGGTACTTACCCCACAATTGCCTCAGTAAATATTCACCTGGTATAAATGGATAATGTTGTAAATCGTTGGGGATAGGAATATCTGCTCTGTGACAATAATATCATGATAAAACTTGGAAGGGGGCATGGAAGCTAAGTATAACATAATTGAAAGCAGTGAGTTTGTGACTGAAAACCCGTTTGAATTTTTTTTTGAAATGACAGTTTGCTTCAAATGATTTTGTTTGCCTAAATTTTGTTCAACTCTTTAAAGGCATTCCGTAAAACTGTATGCTTTCAAATGCTGGTTTGTCATGCTCGTTGTCTCCTCGCTATTTTCGGTATTGGAGGTTTTATTCTTGTGTTTATAGAAAAGATCGAGTTGTGGAAGACTGCACTTTTGAATGTTATGCAGTTTGCAGCAGTGGGTCGGAGTATCTTGCACAGTTTGTGCGATATTTATAACGTCTAAGCACCTGTGACACTTTCCATCGTGAATAAGTCTTTTAACAGCATTGCCCTACAACGTCCATCGCCCCTGGCTAGATTTCAATGCCCGCGGAAGATGATGTTTAAGAACCGAAAAAAATCCTAACTTGATTCACAACTAAGAGCATGTCACCTTGGCCTCGGCGGTAGGCTACTGTCGTATCATTTATGAGCTGCAAGGGCTTCCGTAGCAGATGACTCTCCACCCATTCATTTTTTTTCTGATTTCGCCGTAAAAAGCAGTTGACTGGGTACATAGCTGAGTGCAGGAATTGTGCTGTTGCTGTCAGTAGCTATAGGGTTTGAGCGTCTTGTATGGGGAACTTGAAGTCGACAATGAGGAAAATAGCATCCTGACGTTCGCAGCACACTCAAAGCGGAGCTGTCACGGTTCCAGGGACGGACATGGACCCTAACGAAAACAAGGTGAACAAGATTATGTAATGTAAATGCTGGGTTTTGTTGTGGAGTGTTAACGTTAGTTAGCTAGTTAGGCCCTGTGCGGCAGTGTCAGTGGGTTACTTTTTGTACAAACATTGACATAAGGAAGTCCAACTCATGTTTAAGATATGCAGAGTCAGTGTTGTGTTTTTGCTCGCTGGAAATCCAGCCGGCTAGCCAGTGTGCTAATTAACATCAGCGTCTGGGATTTGGTGTGATTTCATCTCCATAGCTAGGCAAGTTAGTCGTGTTTTGTTTTTACTTATTTTGTTTAACTAGGTTTTATGACTATTCTACAATATTCTACAGTAGATCCTTTGCAATCGTACTAGTTTGCCAGAGTCCGAGAGTTTGCTCGCTGTCAAATGCATCAACAGAAACGTATCAAACAAGTGTGCATCATGGAAGCCTACTCACCGCATTATTCTTCTGTACTTTTTTTAGACATATAATTTGTTGCGATGAATTTGTGGTCCTCGTAGCTACAGGAAACCTACAAGGTCCGTACAAGCGTTTACCTGTTACTTGTGGATACCTAGTGTTATTCTAGAATGTCTGGTCTGTCTACATTAATGAAATTCCAGTGACTTCCTCGTAGAGTCGGTACGCTGTGTTGGAGGGTCGCAGTCGCACTGTATAGAGATAAGTACAAGATAAATTCCAAATCCAGGGAGCTGGTCTGTAAAAGCATGAGAGAGTTTACTGACAAGACCCCGCCAGTCAGATCACCGAGGCTCGTAATTTTTCCTGAAGTGTAGATTGTATCTAACACAGTATCAAGCCTGGTTTTGACAATCCAAGGGTCTCTGCTTCCTCTGCATGTTCTGGTAAGTTATTTCACACATTCCTGTCTCCGTGAAAATAAGTTGATTTAACAAAATGTGTGTTTACCATCTTTAACTAATGTCCAGCTATGCCATCTATTCTGCTCTGATGACAAACATGTTTTAGCCTCTGCAGTCCATTTTGCTGTAGTCCACTTAAATGCAATCCTCCCCATTCCTGTGAATGTCTTCTGTTGAGAACAAAGACATAATTTATTTTCATAATCCTCCCTTTATTATTTGATACCCAGGACTATTCATGTTGACCCTCTTTGTACTGTAAGATCTTCTGTGGTGTCCAGAACTGGAAATAGTACTGGCAATTGTATGTGGTGTGATATTGTTAAGAAATAATGTATACCTCTTCTAATCATTTATTTTCCACATATAGTACTGTAGTATTGGCAGTGGATAATTTTATTTCCAGGGATTCCTGCCCATTACTGTATTTTTTTAATCTACCTGAATTATTTAATAACAAAATGTTAGCATGACCATAAATATTTGCATTCCATCAGTGAATTTAACTTTTATGTTACTATGTTACTAATTTCTTTATCATTTCTTTATCATTCAAAGGACAAAGGTTCTAACATAAAGAAAAAACCTTGTTATGAGGTAATCCCTACCTTGCAAAGTTTGGTTATTACCATTTCCACTATGAAAACCTTGTTGACAGTATCTCCTATGATACTGTTTTTTCCACACTTATTCCAAATTGCCCCAAAATCATGCATGACATGCAGGTTACCTAACTGGCCTCTTGTTTCCTGGAACAGTGTCATCCTGTTAATATATTGGTATTGGGTATTACATTGCCTTGTTTCCAGTATACCAGCATAGCTCACGGTTTTACAGTTTATTTCTCTCAAAGTCATTGTCCCCATCACCCCTTACAGCATTACGTAATACTTCCAACTGAAGCTGTGTAGGCATATTGTCTAACTTCTTCCCTGTTGAAGCTCTGAACAAAGTAACAGTTCAGTGTCCATTGTTGTATACCAAAAATCATCTTCTCTAACTCTTCATTAATTGCTACAGTCCATGGAAGAAAAACCAGGTTCACTTTTTATCCACCTCCAGAGCAAGAGTGCAGGCTAGCCTGGCCAGCTGATGTCATACGTAAAGACAATCTCAATCTCAATCTGACAATTTGACAGCGGCATGCCATTGCATTTCTTTTCCTGGACTGTATGTTTGTATTCTGTGCAAGGTGTCTGTGGTTATTATTCTGGCAGTCAAACATACACCTGGGCAAGGTCAGGGCAAAAATGAGGAAATTTAGCTGTAGTGATCAGACCATGTCTCTGAAAGGTCTTCATCTCTTGGCCAAGATACAGCATTGAGCACAACCCACCACTGAATCCAGAACTGAAACAGGGTGATTATTTCCAAAAAGAAAAGAAAGCATCTTTTACTATTCAGCTGTGCGCATCCAGCTGGCAGGTTAATTCTACTTCCAGCTGTCATTTATGAGAGATCTGTAGGAGTGAAAAGTCACATTCCCATTGATGTAATCCCGAAGATACAGATTGACTGCTGTACATGTTTATGGGCTGACAGCCTGGTAGCTATATCTAGAATAAGCTTGTGTCACTGAAAGGCTGTCTTACACAGTCATGTATCACTGGTGTCTTGTTTATTTAAAACTGCTGGGGATTTCTAGTTAGCCAATAGTATTTTAAGCACCCAACCCTTTACTATTCTGTCCCAATTAAGACACAACTTTAACCTGCTACCTCCTAAACCGCAAGCACAAGCTCTCTGCTGCTGGTAGTATCAGTTTGAGGAGGAACCTCCCACCCCATGCCATGTGAGCACATTGTTAATTAATTATCATCAAAGAAGTATGTTTTAAACTACATTTTCATGCAGTCAACAGTTTTGCAAAATTCTGGCTATGGTGTAACATGTTACCAGCCAGTGTCTGTGCCAACATAAAATTTGAGATGTCCAGCACTCCAAAACACATTCAGGGTTTGGCCTCTGCTGGAAGTTCATTGCAACAAAGACATTTTGCACTTATCAGCAGGAATGTAGGCTATCTATCCATTTATCTGTGTATTTGTTTACTGAAGCTTAGCAGCCAATTGGATATTTACTAGCGGTACAAGGAAACGGTTCTCCAAGACGATCTTACTGGAGTCACTGCATGAGCATGGAAGTGGTGATCATTCTGTTTGATCTTATCTTTCATCATATATTTGCAGTTTTGTTAAGGTCTGGCTTTGCTTCTTTACTCTGATCCTTTTTTATTTGGAAGTGGAAATGAAATCTTCACACTCGCTCATCACATGGTCATCCTATTAGCAACCTGATCAGTTTTATCTACATCTTATTCATGTCACTTAATAAATGCATACACCACAAAACAGGAAGATAAATGTTTACAGTAGCCAGAGTTATGACTGTTCTTGCTCTGTGGACATAGCAGAAAGATCAGACAGTATTTGTTGACATCTTGTTGGCAATGGGTGTTATCTGCAGACCAGGTTTCATGTAATTACCTTGAAATAGTCTTTAAAAGATGAAAGAGGCCAAGGACGGAAACTCTGGAGTGGAGGTTAAATGATCCCTAGTGTATCTGTCTTTATGTCAAGTCTGTCTGTCTGTGTGTGAACAGTACAGCCAAAAGAAAGTATATGGATTTGAGGTCAAACTTTGAAAAATGACCAGTGGGACAGAGAGAAATGAATCGGGCTGATGGGAGTTGTGCACTCTACTGGCAGTGGCAGTTTTGCATAGGCTAATCCTCTTTGCTCCAGTTTGAAACATTTCCTTCTGCATGAGGCTAGTGTGGTAAAGCGTAGTATAATCATGTCACTTGTGGGGTGGGGAGGGGGTGATGTCACAGACAAAGGCTGGAACTGCTGTCTGAGCTGTGTTAGGTCAAACTTGTGTTGTTACTCTGATCTTGTACTCACCCAAAGTCTTGATTCAGTCAGATGGATAATAATCCATGTTCTTAATTAGTAAGGTAGTAATTTTTATCCAGAAAGACATTTTATCCATTAAAAAAGACATCTTGGAACTGTCTCAATTTTACCAAAGATAATTGTGTGGCAAATTAGGAAGAAATATAAAAACTACCATCTCGTTCTTAATTGATCAGTTAGAAAAGCATAGCTTTAGATATAAGACAAACCTGCTACGGGTGGACAGGGGTTAAGTATCACTGACCTGGACCAAGGCATTGCATTTTAATGGTATTTAGACTATTGTTGATGCCCCAATTGCTCTCACTTAAATGTGAGAATGTGCTTACTGTATGATGCGTCAGTCAAAATCTACATGTTAAATAGTAGTGACTGACAAGGAAATCCTTTGTAAGTGTTGTTACTGGAAGTGGAAATGACTGATTATGTTTCACATTCATTTTTTTGTGGCTTTTATGTGCAGTTAGGAGGAGGGGAGGGGAAAAAGCCTACAGAGAGTTGTAGTCAATGAGCAGGAAACCCACAAGTATACATTGCATTTGTGGGCATTCCCGGTCAAGCAGATTTGGGGGCCAGACATTGAAAGGGGTGAATGAAAGGGGGGCAAGTTGTCTCTGTGAGGTGTAAAATATGAACAGGTCTGTCACTCTCTGGCAGCCTTACTGTTCAGTCAACCATACCAGGAAGTCTTTTGGTGTTTTCAGTTGGATCAGTGTCTGAAACATCGTTACCTATCTCGAGCATCGTTACCATCATTACCATGGGTACCTATGACATGAAATGACATGGACTAGTAAGAATAAGAGTAACAGATGGCTTTTGTCAGAGTGCACAAGTTAACTTGTGGTAGGGCTTGAATAGTGTTATGCTCACACTCACTGGTCTGGGAGTGTTGTGAGCCTGGTCTGACACTGTTGCTTGCTTACATTGAATGGATACACTTATGCTCTATTATGATGGATGTTGCTCTGGATAAGAGGGTCTGCTAAATGCATGAAATATAATGTAAAAGAGTTGGAAACATATTTTGAGCCACCACAAGGGTTGCTTGTATCTTATGTATCTTAGCAAGAAAGAGAATGATAAGTTATAAGAGTCACATGTGGAAGGTCATGTACACCAGTGCTCACTTGACAGCAGACACTACACTGTTTTTGGCTGAATTTGGTGTTTGATTTCTTGCCATAAATTTGTCCTTGTTTTAGATACAGTCAAAAGTCTGGTCAAACCAGGCAGCGATTGTTTTTACCTCAGCATTAAAGCATGTGTAGTGGTTCATTCCATGCCAGGTCAGCCAGAATAGTCAGATTATTCATATTTAAGAAACCCTCATGAGAAACACTCATGTTTTGAGTATTTTTGCTTAAGAAATATGACGGCACAGGTGAGGAGAAAAGTAAAGTACGCTCAGCATAGCTGAGTGGCACATTGGTCAAAGAAATAAGGTTGAGAAAAAAAAAAATCGTAAATGACTTTGAAACCAGCAATGTGATGGTGAAATATTGTTATGGACACAAGAACCTGTTGTTTGTGTAATGCAGACTGCCACATCTCTCTTTTTCAAACTCAGTTCTTTGGAATGTTCATAAATAGACTGCCTATGCATTTCAGTCCCTTAAAAGAATGACTTTCATATCCTGAAATGCTGCACTATTAATAGTATTATCTGTGGTCACAGTTTACTTTTTTAATTCAACAAAGACAGCTGTTTATTACCAGCATAACTACATAAACAGAATGTGAATAGTGAATAATGCAAATAGTGTTCACATTCTGAAAAAATGATGTTTGAGGTTTTTGAACATTTCTGTTATAGGATAATTTCTGATGTTTTATTATCCATGTATACAACTGTATAGATATGTATATTTCTGTATTTGTTTATTTATATACGTGTATATATATGTGTAGAAATGTATCTATATATACAGTATGTATGTGTGTGTATATATATATATATATATATACACGCAGGTGCTTAACACCTGTGCCTGTTTGCCTCTCCCATCAATGGTGTCTCCTGCCTTTTTCCTGTTCTGGTAGGATGTGAAGCTCTCCGTTGAGGTGGAGCCATTTATCCCTCAGATAAAAGGCGCAGATGGTGGCGTCCTGGTCCCCATGAGCTGGCCCAGAGAGGCAGGGTTGGGAGGTGGTGGGACTGGATTGGAGGCCACACCCATCCCAAGCTACCTCATCACGTGCTATCCCTTTGTCCAGGAGAACCAGCCGCACAGGTGCAGGGCCTGGAGCACGTATGGGGTGGTGGGGTGCTACCCATTATTCATTTCCATTTAAATGTAGTGTTCCAGTATGAGAAAAAAACTACTGCTTGTGGATGGTGTTGTACAGAGGTTAAAAGCTGTAACATGAATTCACGGTTTTTTGCTGATAGTGTATTGCTGTCTCACATTGTTGAAGATAATCAGCAAAATATTGCACATGCAGTTGTAGTTTTGTCCTTTTGTTCTTAAGGATAGTAGTGTGATGTAGTGTTGAAGGGGCAAAGGTTGTGGATTTAATTCCCAGATTGGCCACTGCTATTGTAATGATCCTCAGTAAATATCCAGTTGTAAAAATAGGTAATGTAAAAATTGTAAGATGTGTAAGTCACTGTAGATAAGAGCATCTGCTAAGCAAATGTAATGTGATGTCAGAGGATCAGAAATCTATGTCTTCAGCAGTTATCATTCTGTTTGAAAGGGTCTGCTATATACTAAGCTCTGCTGTGGTTTTTTTCTTCCCTTCCTTTCTGTTCTTATTCCGAGGAAGTGGCCAGTATTGAAGATGCTGTATTAGAATGCTTCTCTTAGTCCAGTAGCTCAGATGAAATGAAGAGGACTGTTGTGTGAACAGGAGTGCTCCATATGTGTGCCTGCCACTTTGTATTGAGATACCTGCCCATATTTAAATGCCTGTATGTGTGGTGATTGTGTATGTGTGTGCATGCATATGAGAGCGTGCACATGCGCATGCGTGTGTGTGGTACACGTATTTGTGCACGTGCGGTTTATGTGTGAGATGTATATATATGTGTGTGTGTGTGTGTGTATGTGTATGTGTGTGTATACATGCCTGGTTTACACTTGTCCTTCCCCCCAGCAGGCAACTCCCCATTTATAGTGGAGACCTGCGGTGGCAGCAACCCAACCCAAGCCCGGGAGGGCCTTACCTGGCGTACCCCATCCTGTCTTCTGCCCAGGCGCCCGTGACCAATGACTATGCCTACTACCAATTCATGCCTGCCACTTGCTCCCCCATGATGGGCTTCTACCAGCCCTTCCCTGCCCCCTTCACAGCCCCTGTGCAGACCACGTTAGTTAGCTCAGTGTCGAGTGACTGCGGTGACCGCACCCCACCCTCTGCTCAGGACTACAGCATAGCAGGCCAGAGGGGGAGAGGCCTCATCCGCACAGCTGTGCTGCCCAAGGTGAAAACTGCTAATACACCAACACTCATGCAACACTATGTACACACACGCACATATACCCACACAGGGCATCTCCCTCTCTCTCTCTCACCAAGCCACTGACACTGTTCTCATTTTAATTTTATTTAGCTATTTTTTTTTTAAACTTCAATATTAATATTACTTCTTGATACTCAGTTTATTTGCATGGTGGTTCAAAAGGAATAGCTATAAATTATTTTTACACAGGGTAAATTACACCTTGTTGTCAGTTCTTGGGCAATGATCTATGGGAATTAACCACAACCTGCATTAATCTTAATTGTTTCTTTGTATTTCGTACCAGGGTTTCTGTTACCCGGTTTTTGCCTGGTAAAAATTATAAAAACCGATAATTTAAAAACTTGCAAATGTCAAAGGTCAAAATGTCGTAGGTCAAAATGTATCTATAACGAAGGCTATCCCTAAACAGGACATTTGTGTTTTGACTGCGAAACAGGCTTTTAACAGCCTACAGTACTTTTTTTCCCCAAAAGGGTGCGCTCTTTTATTGCGCGATACTTGCTACTAGGCCCACTTCTCTCTGCAGAATCGAATTAAGACGCTGCTGTGAAGTCATCTGGAGGATGAGAGAGTGACGCGGCTTATGCACATTGCAAGCTGCAAAGACGCATTGGACATTTTTGATTTCAGGTCGGCAGTAGAGGACTTTGCCGCAATGAGGCTACCATAGGCTACCACGTAAGCCTAGCCTTTTTTTTAAACAGGCTACAGATGTTACAGGTTACAGATGTTTTGTAATAGCCTACATTTTAGCGGCTAATGCTGAGGTTTTATTCACTCGTTACTGTTCATTTTGCTTAATCGTTACTGTTCATTAAATAGTCAAACTGATTTGAGGTCGTTGTCATTCTTTTGTCAACCTAGGTCAGGGGTGGCCAACCCTCTCCTGGAGAGCCACATGTCCTGCATGTTTTAGATCTCTCCCTGCTCCAACACAGCTGATTGAAATGATCAGTTTGTTATTCAGCAGCTTCAGGAGTTCATAACGAGTTGAGCATTTGAATCAGCTGTGTTGGAGCAGGGAGAGATCTAAAACATGCAGGACATGTGGCTCTCCAGGAGAGGGTTGGCCACCCCTGACCGAGGTGTACATTATGTTTGCGTTTTGTAAGACAGACTGTTATTGAAACGTGACCGGTAAGTTTCAAATTTGTCTGGTAAAATAAATTCTTTCCAGACACCGGACCGGCAAAAAAAAATCCTAGCGGAAACCCTGTTTCCTATATTTATACATGAGCTTAACACAGTAGTGTAGATACAGATACAACATATGACCACTCAAAACACCCTTTCTGTTCACTTGCATCTGACTCTTTATGATATCATCTCTACAGCAGCTTTCTCAGCTAATGAGAACCAAAAGACAACACATAAGGAAGGAGAGCAGTTCCTCTGGTCCTGACGGTCGAAAGATGGTCCTCCTTGTGGATGCTGCCCAGCAGACTGGTGTGTGACCGTAATACTCCACCTGCAGCCCACACCTGCTGGAGTGTTACATTTGAATCTTTTTTTTAAGGGAAATGTCATCATTTATTGAGTGTTGAAGACTCCAGAGCCAGTTTTGCATTTGAGATACATATACATCAACAATAGGTTCACCTATTCTCCATGCCTGCAAAAAAGGCTAAATTGATCTGTGGATGAAAAGATTTGTGTGTGTCATTGATGGGCAAAACACTGCGATTGTGGATAGCATAAATAGTTTCATATGCTTATTAGTTTTCTGTATTCAAATACATTATTTTATTATTACAAAAACAGTGAAACATCCAACATTCTGTAAGATACCTGAAGATGTTATTTTGTGAGACAAAGATGCATTTGTCTCACATAACTACTGTACCCAGCTGTGATACAGTATAAAAATGTGGCTTCCAGCCTGCTAAAAGATGTCAGTAAATGGCTGTCCTTAAATTGATTTAAACTGACCTGCTAAATATGGTGCCTTCACTAGAAAAAAAGAATGAGCTGGCACTGAACATTCTAGAATTACAGCATTCTAGTGTCTACAGTAAATAAAAAATTGCACTAAAAAGGATGATAACAATAACACCTTAATGACTTTTTATGGACCTTATAGACTTTATAGTAGTTTTGTAAGACAAAGGTTCAACGCTTCAGGTCATATGTGGCATGGTAACACATTTCACTCTAGACCTCTGACTAGATTTTTATGTAGACTTGTAATTAGTCCTTTGGTGTCAGAGTAACAGGAAACAAGCTATTTCTGTGAAGATGAAAATCTGTTAGGGAGGCAGATTTTGCACAATGAGTGTGTGTGATTGCAGAGGTATTTGTGGAATGTTGTGCGTCCAGTCAGAAAGGTGTGTATGTGATGGGAAGGGAAGGGTGTGGTCTGTGACTTGGTGGGGGCAGCTGGATTGACCGCATTGCTGCCATGTTCCTAGATCTTAACGTTGAGGCCACTGGAACACCCCCTTTGGAGACAATGAGCCCACTGGTATGGAAGGGCCGGGCAAGGCGAAGACGTACACCCCAGCTGGCAGTGGCCGAGTCGTCCAGCGAGCATGGTGCCAGCGAGGCCGACATCGACAGCGACAGTGGCTACTGCAGCCCCAAGCACCACCAGGTTGTTGGAGCAGGCCTACGACCCCACGACCCCAACGACACCGCGGTAAACCTACCTCCTCTAAACTCAGTCTCACAGACTATCTTCCTCCAGCAGAGTGGAACATTATGCAATGCTATGTTCTGGAACATTCTGTGCTTCTGTGTCCTGTTTCCTCCTACATTCCCTAAAGCATTATCTTTCTGAAAAACATCCTCAAATCATTTCTGGTAAATTGACATATTTTATTGGGGGCGAGAACTAAATTATCTGTTTTTGTTGTTTTTGTTGTAGGGGGCTGAAGTGGGCATAATGACGGGTAAGGTCTTTTTTTATAGTTTGTTTGTTTTAGTACAAGGTATGTTAGAGTTGCTTTAAATATCTCATGTTGGGGCTGCTGAATCATTTGCTGTTTTGTGTACAGCATTGAGCTGGGTGAATGTGGCCTCGCAGAAGCCCTGGGTAGACAGAAATGCTGCCTTTCAGAGAGCAGGAAATGCACCTGAGCGCAGAAACTACCCTCAGGTAAAGTCTGCCCATGTGTGTCTCAGGTATGTGTTGGCTTTGCCTGTGCAACCTGTGCTTCAGCATGTCCCTGTCCATCAGGAATGCTCCTTCTCCATGTGCTCCAAACCTTGTGGCCAGGAACTCTGTTCACCTCTTTAAAAAAGAGTAACTACTACTGCTGCATTTGATATCACTGTGTACACTGACTTGTGTACTGAGTTTACAGACATTGATAAAATGGGTTAATTCAGCTAAAGGGCTGGGAAGGACTGTCCTAGCTAGGTGAGGTGAATTGAAAAGAGCAGTTAGGACACAGGAGTGTTGTCCTGAGGATTAACCTGTAACTTTAATGTGTCAGACAGTGGGGTGAGTCAGAAAGAGTCTGTGAGGAAGCAGTATGTCTGACACCCCCCCCCCCCCCCCCCCCCCCCCCCCTTTCAGCTGGATTTGCAGGTGGGGTACCGTGGGTATGGAGGCAGTAGCGGCACTCTGTCAAAAAGGGGGTGTGGTTTACAAAACAGGCTTCAGGAGGGAGCAGTACAGGCCACACCCCCTCATCCCACAACAGTGATTCAAACAGAGCCCCTTTATTTTGAGGTAGGATGTGCAAGATGCCTCAAGGATTGCACACTGTACCTTTCACACCTTAACCTCTTTGAATCACACACTGTAGCTTTCACATACCTTTCATAAACCTTTCTAAAATGCAAAATAACTACTAAGCCCTTCTGAAATATGAAGTGTACCTGTCACACACAAACCTCTCTGAAAAGTACAGTAATCTTAGCTTCCTGTGTTGGCTTCTAATCTCACTTGCTGACCTTGGTGTGGTTCCTGCCAGGATGAAGATGAGTTTCCTGAGCTGGTCCCTGAGGGATCTAGAGGATCTCCTGTGCTGAGCAAACCCGAGGAGGTCCAGCCCAAACTTGCCAAGAGCCTGGTAAGGATAGAAGGGCTCTGTAGAGACAGGTGTCTCCCTGCCCACCACACCCCACACTTGAACCAGCCATCGCACACCTGGGCTGGATACTCAAACAATTGAAGTTGAGCACCTTCTTCAATATGGATACAATGGCAATGCCAATTACTGAATTGCTTGGGGAAAATATTCAGTTGTACACAGTAATAAATGGATTTACAATTCAATAATGTGTAACAGTACATGTAGTGTCTGTTGTGTAAGTCACTCACATAATTGCATGGACATAATAATAAAAAGTGGTTTGGTTGTCACACTGGAAAGCATTGACACCCACCCCCCCTGCCCAAATCTTGCAGCTGGAGAACCTTCCAGAGAGCTCGCCCATCAGCATTGTGCAGACACCCATCCCTATAACTACTTCCATCCCCAAGAGAGCAAAGAGCCAGCGGAAGAAAGCACTGGCGGCTGCGCTGGCCACAGCACAGGAGTACTCTGAGATCAGCATGGAGCAGAGAAAAATACAGGTCCATCACTTCTTCATGTTGTTGGGAGTGATGCTGCCTGTTCGCCTTGCTAAGTGTGGTGTGAGCTGTTGTTACTGTTTTCCTTTTGGCGTCCTGCTCTGCCGTTGTGTGTATTGCCAGCTCTGCAATACTCTGTATAGCTGGTGTTTCCCAAGGGCAAGGAGTCATTGCGGTCCCATGTCAGAGGTTATCGTGCAGCTAAGTGCACAGATGGAGGCACTTTCCTGTGTTTGTATATATTTGTGTGTAGTATGTGTGTCCATGTGTACGGGGTTCCTGTGTGGTTTGTGGAGCTGAATGTAGGTGGTGTTGTCATTATTGTTTCTGGCCTGCAGGAGGCACTGAGGAAGGCGGCAGGGAAGAAGAGTAAGACCCCTGTGCAGCTGGACCTGGGGGACATGTTGGCAGCCCTGGAGAAACAGCAGCAGGCCATGAAGGCCCGACAGCTCACCAAAGCCAAGCCCCTGTCCTACACAGGTGACCTACTCTGTCTAACCCTACATTAGCACTTAAAGACCTCTTTCCCCTACACACTACCAATCACATGGTGAACATCTGACCCATAACTGCCCCTAACACACATTCCTGCCCCTGTTACACTCTTTACCAGCCCCAAACTGTCTCTCAAATAACTGCTCCTCACACATTGTCTCCTGTCCCTCAGACACCTTCTTTTGCCCCTCACAGAAACTGCCTTTCTGCAGCATTCTTTAAGGAGTGTCCCCTGGAGCAGATTTCCCCTTTCTGGCTGTGCATGTCTCCATCCTTTGGGTTCTTGTTTTCGTCTACAGCTCCCTTCCCCAGCTGCTGCATGTCTGTGCTTATCCATCAGCTCAGGATGGTGTGGACTGAAGGGCATCTCTCATCAAGAAAACATAGCGTAGCAATTTAGTTTTGTGGTTCTGTAACACAATCCTTGTTTGTTAAAGGGGCCCTATGAAGGCACATATGATTCCTTAAGACACAACTGCTTAAACACAACTGCTGAAACTCATAATCATTCACATATACGTATAAGTACTTATTAGTAAAGGTAACATTAATTCTCCAAGAGCGTGACATACTGTCATCAAGTCATGTAAGTGAAAACTATTAAGTCTTATGAGGGTGGTAATATGCCTAAGAAACTCTTGTAAATATAAAAAAATTGGCCCTGTGAAATTGACAATGACAGGAGGACAAGTTTCCCTGGCACATAGCCCCTTTACAAAACGGGCTACATTTTGCAACATTGTTTTAAACAGACAGGGAATGGAGGAGGTTCACAAGTTCAGACTGTAAGTGGAGCTTGTGTTTGTAATGCAGTAACAAGATTTGAAGTCTAATATGGGATTTGGGGATGTTGAGCTCATTAGTTTCCTCACCACTCTTGAGAAGACCTGTTGCCGTGGTAATTTACATCAACCCATTTTTGTCTCTTCAAAGTGCATTTATGCCCACAAAATTATTTCCACAGAGTTGGAATTCAAGATGCTCTTTTGACTTGTACCATTGTCCTATATTATATTCAGTGGCACCATATTTTTTTGGAGGTGTGATAGTTGCTTGATACTGTCTGCTCCTTAACTGACTGTGCTCTTAAAACTGGCACCATAAATCCTCCTCACTCCCTCGAGTCCTTGCAAAGCTTGTGAGGCTCTGTTTTCATCCTGGCCATTGTTGACCAGCATATCTATTTTACTATTGCTATGGTAACCACACACTGTAGTTGCTGACTAAGCACTGTATCCAGCGACAGTGGTCAATGTTGTTCAGAATTTTCTTTAACAATTTTGTCAGCAAATATAGGGCAAGTTCTGTATATTTATTACTATTTATTTATATTTAGGGCAAAAACCCAGGTCAGTACAGTAGATAATATGTAAAGTGTAATGTAATTTGTAAAGTGTGTATGCCAAGTAAGCAATTAATAGTTTAAAAGTTTTCCTGAGTCACTTGTGTCAATTGTGTCACTGAGTCACTTGCTCTGTTGTCCTCCACTAGTGGGCACCACAGGGCTCTTCAATAGCAAAGACTCAGATAGCAAGGCAATGACACTGAAGAGCCAGCGATATACTGTCCCCCACAACATGCTGGACTCCACAGCCCCCAGGGTGAAGAGAGGGAAGGAGCGGGAGGTCCCCAAAGTGAAGAGGCCCACCACACTGAAAAAGGTGGGCATCTTGGAAGCAGAGGACTGTATAACTCTGAAGTGCTCTATATAACAAGTCAGTTGCAGCTTTGCAATGGAAATAGGGTATAATGAGCCAGCCTGATCTCTGCTCTGTGCTTGTATCTAATTCTCTGTCTATGTTATCTCAGATCATTCTGAAGGAAAGAGAAGGAAAGATAAGCAGGTTCTCCCTGGACCAGAGCCCGACAGGGCTGGAGGAACAGAGGGATGAAGAGCTGCATTCCCAAACGTCCTGCCCCAGAGGGTGTGTCCCAAAATGGTGAGCTTAGGGACCCCTGTGGGACTCTTATTATATCGCCCTGCCCCCTTCATCTTCTCCATCTGTCAGTTAAAGAAACATGTGCCAGCTGCATCTGTAAGTGTTTTTGACAAAACACAGGATAACTTTGTTGCAAAAGTGACCTGATTTGTTGAGCATCTGTGGTAAGAATTTATGCACTGTTTAGAAAGGCAAATAACAGGGCATGGAGAAATATGGCCTCAAAATTGATTGAGTCCTGTGTGGTAGCCATGTTACTTTTTGAGCTCAGTAAGTGTTCTCACTTCCATTTTTCTGACAGAAATGTCCTGTGTTCAGCGTGTTGTTGTCCCCAGTGTCTCTGAAGTTGTTAGTTTTGGTTATGTGTTTGTTTGCTCTCACAGAGAACAGACTGAGCATGCCCAGTGATGTGTCCCTGTCTCCAGCCAGTCAGAACTCTCTGTACAGCATCACTCCCATTTCGCAGGGCTCACCTGCTAGCTCTGGGATCGGTAGCCCCATGGCCACCTCCGCCATCACCAAAATCCACAGCCGGAGGTTCCGGGAGTGAGTAACCATGCCCCTTCCCTCAAACCCTCAGCACCGCTTTTATTGGTTTTGGTCATTCCCCCTGTTAATACATGTGAATGTGTTATCCCATTTGTAATGTCTTCTGTGACTGGATTTGTTGATACTGTCTGTTTTCAAACACACACGTGTGTGTGTGTGTGTGTGTGTGTGCGTGTGTGTGTGTATACAGGTACTGTAACCAGGTCCTGAATAAGGACATAGATGAGAGTGTGACACTGCTGCTGCAGGAGCTTGTATGCTTCCAGGAGCGGGTCTACCAGAAGGACCCCACCAAAGCCAAGGCTAAGCGGCGCCTGGTGATGGGGCTTCGCGAGGTCACCAAGCACATGAGGCTCCACAAAATCAAGTGTGTTATCATCTCGCCCAACTGTGAGAAGATCCAGGCCAAAGGTGAGATCTATCTGTGTGCGTGTGTGTGTGTGAGAGAGAGAGAGAGAGCTGAGGGAATGCCACACAATGAGAGAGCGGAGTGGAGTGGATCAGCACTTGAGACTCCTCGTGTAGCAGAGCTGAAATTAGTAGCTTGTGTGTCTTGCATAAAGCTAGTAGGGTAGCAGGTGGCAAAGTGGATTCAGTGGGAGACTTGGTTAACTTGTGTTGTTGCTTGTGGAGCAAGGGGCAAATTGCATTTAGCTCAACTGGTAACAGTTGGCCATTACAGTTGGACGTGTAACAGGAACAGAGGTTGGAATCACACTCACAGAGGTGCAGACTTCTTTCACCTTTGTTACATGTGTAGTTTAGATTTCAAATCTAGAATTTACATTCTGTCTCTGTTGAGATGTATTTGAATAATTAGAGCAAAAGAAGTCAAGGGATCCCTAAATTTTTACCCCAGTCCACTAGAGGGCTGCAGATTTTTGTGTGTTCACTGTGCCATTACATGAAATAATCTACTGGAAAGACATCAGTGTTTGACATAACTGCAATGGAGCAGTTGATCAGTGCAGAAGTGATGTCTTTTCCTGTGTGCTGACCAGGGGGTCTGGATGAAGCCCTGTACAATGTCATCACCATGGCGAGGGAGCAGGAGATCCCCTTTGTGTTTGCACTGGGGCGCAAGGCGCTGGGTCGCTGCGTCAACAAGCTGGTGCCTGTCAGTGTGGTGGGCATCTTCAACTTCTCTGGCGCTGAGGTACAGAACAGCCCTTTGATCAGTCAGCCAGAGAAACCCTATTACCAGTGCTTGTTGTGAAGGTTGTTACAACTTTTAATATGTAACCCTCTTTGACACTATTTTTGTGTGTGAAGACAATGATAACTATTATCTAAATTGTAGAGGTGGATTATAAAATAAACCATGCATCTAGTAGAAGTATTTATTTCATCAGCTGTCGTACTAGCTGTGAGATGAGTGCTGCTATTTGTTAACTAGCTTGCCAAAAACAACAGCCAGCTAGATAGGTGTACTTGCAGTGAATGTCTGTTCAGATATAGATACTGTGTGGTACTTCCAGGTGACACAGCAATATTAACTGATAAAAATGTGAAATAAAATGACAGACAACAGTACTAAATGGCAACAGCATGAGTTAGCCAGGTTACTGTGGCTGGCCATATAGATAGCCAGGTTTCTTCAACCCTATGTCCATTCATCTTTGTCCACGCTCATGTTGTACTTTACACAGAAAGTAAAAAAACAACATATAAATATAGCTAATCAGATGTTTAAATAATTAATAAGGCTGCATAAAACGCTCCCTCCTCATAACAAACTTATGGCAACATAGTACTGTATTTAGAGTGAATAAATAACCGTTGGCATATAGCACAGTAACAGTAATATATTAAGTCAACAAGCAGTTACAGGCAATTATTTGCATAATTTTATAATTATTTTATGTTATTCACTTTACAACTTATTCATTCATGGATTTTAATATTATGCTGTCAACATCATTATTTATGTTTTTTAATCTCTACTGCTGTTCTGCTCCACCCATTTGGTGGTTCATAAAGCCTTATCCCTTCCCTTCTCATTGTTAAGAGAAGGGATGGGCAGGACTCAGTGGCTGAGGAAGTGGAAGTGGACCCAAAGGTTGTGGGTTTACAAACCCTTGTTGTATGGTTGCTGCCCCCTCCTAATGTCCTGACTGTGGCTGTGTCCCCAGGGCCTATTCAGCCGGCTGGTGTCCCTGACAGAGGAGGCCCGGAAGGCCTACAGGGACATGGTGTCAGCGCTGGAGCAGGAGCAAGCCGAGGAGGCCCTGAAGAACATCAAGAAGGTCCCGCACCACATGGGTCACTCCCGGAACCCCTCGGCTGCCAGCGCCATTTCCTTCTGCAGTGTCATCTCTGAGCCCATCTCTGAGGTCAATGAGAGAGAGCATGGTATGTTCTGTTGCATTGCAGCATGTCTGAACTGCTCTTATGATGGCCCACATAGAACAAAAAAGCAAAAATCTCCTGCGTGGTAGGAAATGGATTTTTTCAATGAGAGAAGCAGTTTTGTTGTAGTTTTTCAAAATACCAGATATATCATAGCATTATGGTACAACCTTGCATGTACATCAGATCATATTTGTCAATGACAATGTATAGCAGGTCAGGTTGAACAAAAAGGCAAGGAATACAACAGTAGGATTTATAAGGAAAGCAAGAAGGGAATTGATACATAGAGAGAATGAAAAAAGTTAAGTGTTACCACACCAAACACCAACAAATGACTGAATAAGTTCCCCTAAAACTTACTGTGTCACTGTGGAATATCTGGTACGGCAGGTTAGTAAAAGTGTGCTATAATATTTTTTCAAAATAGCTGATAAATCAGAGCTTTCTTGCTGTTGATGTCTCACCCAGCTGAATAATGGGCAGGGTGAATGTTATTGCACTTGCCTGAAAGCTTTGCCAACCCATTTTGTTCCTTTTGTTCCCCTCTCAGAGACCAACTGGAGGAACATGGTAGAGATGCCGGATGATGTGGAGGCTGAAGAGAGCGAAAGGGAGACATGTGGACTTGGCTCGACCCCCACAGCCCCCCTGTCCACAAGGGAGGAGGGGCGACCTGATGACCGACTGGAGCAGGCATCCCAGCAGAGCACAGAGACAGGGTCTCTGGACGGGAACAGCCGAGACCCACGGATCCCCTCCGTCACCAGCACCGCCAGCACACTGGTGCCTGGAATGTTGGAGGAAGAGGAGGAAGAGGAGGAGGAAGAGCCTGTCTCTGCCCAGGCACCCTCCTTCAGCAGTAGGATCGAATCCTGGGTGTTCGAGACACTAGAAAATCTGCAGTTAGGTGCAGGGCACAACAGCAGTGAGGAAGAGGAAGAGGAAGAGGAGGGGGAGAGAGGGTGCATTGATGAAGAAGAGCTGGACTCAACCGAGCTGACTGAACCAGGGTTTGACATGGTAGATCAGCTGGAGCTTAAAAATGCCTCATGTTGACTCTCTCCACCCACTTTGTGCTGTGATGCTGCTGACTTATCTCAGGGATCAGAAACACACCAGCCAACACATAAACAACACAATAACCAGCCAAGGCACAAAAACAAAAACAACTCACTGACCCCCCTGCAAATTTCTCAGCCACACGCCAACATACCAACACACAGACCATTCAATACTCAAACTAAACAAGTCAGCACATGCCCTTACAACAACCAGCCTGATGCTTGCACAGAGCACCTTTTACTATTTATTTTTGATATATTGATACCCTTGTTGTCAAAGAGATATTCAGAATCACCATCATGTGCTGCCCAGATTTTGGCAGGACTGTTTTTAATGAGAGCAGTTTTGGTTTGTGTAAATGCTTAAAAATGTATATATAAAAATGTGTTTGTGGTTAGACCTCATTCTGACCTGATTGTGCAAGCAGTTGAAAACAACACGGCCATTTTGATATTCTGCTCATGTAGCGCTAACCAGCACTGCACACAGCAAACAGAAGTAGTGGGAAGCAGCCACAGCGTGGGACTCAGGTGGTGGGTTCCTGTTTTGGTGGTGTGGTGAGTGGCTCCTGCCTTGCCCTCATAATCCCATTTGTAGTATCCAGGGGATATATGTGACAGTGTAACCCAGAGCCGGATAGAAGCAGCAAAGAGAGCACAAGGGCTATGGTCTTAATTAGGCCAGCAATGGCTGCACTTAAAATGTTTTACTCATTTTTATATTTACTTTACTTGTTCTTAGCATGTGAGTTCCTGGGAGTGACCCTGAAAGCATGCAGTAAGATCAGTGTTCCAACTCAGCTGATAATGTAGTGCTGTAACATGCAGTCATACTACTGCATAAATGTATAAAGTGCTGTGAAAATTCAGTTGGCATTCTCACCTGATGGAAATAGTGTGAAGGAAAAAACTACATTCAGTGTTCTTGGCGTTTGCTCAAATCTCCAGAATTTCCAGAAATGAAGCCATCTTAGAAAAGGTAATGTAAATAATATGGATATAGGCAAATTAAACAAAGCTGAAACTTGCAAATTATTAGTGTACATAGTATGTTCAGGTAGCGCTTCCATCCAGTTGTCTGGAGTGTTTGTTTTGTTTAGTTTAAAATGGGGGGGGGGGGGGGTGTGATTGTTTAAATGCGTTCTGTGATGTTGAATCTAGTTAGTACTCATTTTTTGTTGTTTGAGTTTTTTCCTCAAATTCTTATGTATATGGTGTGGGCTTCACTCCTGGTGTATATTTTTCAATAATGTCACTCCAGTCAGGCCTCTGTCTGCAGTTGTGCATGTGCTGGTCCTATAATTTGACGTCATTCTCTCAGCTACCTATGAAAGGATATCATTTGAATTATTAATTTCATCAATGATCAATGCTACCTGTCATTTAAATAACTGTATCTGTTCAGTGATCAATGTTACTTGTCCTTTAAATATCTGGACCTGATCAGTGATTGATGTTGCTGGTCATTTAAATATCTGGACCTGATCAGTGATTGATGTAAGCAATCTTTTGACTTTATTTTATGGCTTCAACTGCAGTGTTACTGTTTGTTAGGTTGTTTGTAACAATGTAACCTAACTTGAGCTAAACACCAGTCATGGTTTACTCACTGCTAGAAGCATACAGCATTAACAAGATAATCATAAAAAATGTAAACTTTTAAAATGACCAGCTGTGATCACATAGCAGCATGCTCCAAACCAGTCTCTTTATCATGATCTTGAATTTATGGTTCATTTTTACCTAGGAAAAGGAGTAGCTCTTCAGCTTTCTGATTCAAAGAGAAAGGGAGGTTGTTTGATGAAGGTTAAGGGGTTTCTTTCAAAATAAAAATACATTACATGAGTACAATACCATGTGGAGCAAACAAAGGCTGCCTACATTTTTACCTACATATACAGCATGGTTCAGTGCTTCTTGAGTACAAATGGTGTTACTGAGGCACAAAGTCACCACTCTGAATATAAAAGCTACTCAACTGCTAGTTTTTCATGTATTTGCCTGTTTTGAGCACTTTGTGCTCAAGTTGTACCCATTGTTTCTTAACATCTTTACTGGGAGCCCATCTCCTGTTTTTAATGTTTTTTATTAATATTTATTCTTATTTTTTCATATGGCTTTCTGACTATGAATTCTATACCAAATTTGAATGATATTACCTTTGAACACTGGTGGTGTATGAAGGCAACTGATTGAAAGACACAACCTCTCTCTCCACCCCCATGAACAATAACTAATTTATGGTATTAATGTTCATAAAATTGTTAAATAGTATCATGAAACTAAACACAATGGGTTTTTGCATCTTTCCATGTGAAGCTAAACATAGCTTGAACCATTTCTATAATGGATGATCAATTTTATATTTTGCACATTGAAGTTTTCACCTGCAGAACAGTGAGGAAGTAAACTTTTGGGTTGATTTTTGTCCTGCTCTGTGACACATATGCATATTTAAGCAGAAACCTGTGAGATAGGCCAATATTATCAATGTTCTGGCATGTAATGTAGGTCTTCGTTAAGTGAATGGTACATTGCACTCGCGTTTCTGTTTCATGTATACAAGTACCCCAATTCATTTTTATCAGTGAATAATCGCAAACTGCATTCTTTGCACATGTAAATATTAGTAATCTTCTCTTGACAAATGTGAAAATGAATCTTTTTTTATGATGTACCTTTTTCATTGTGTTGGCTGTTTTTAGTACTAGTCTAAGGATGGTTGAGCCATGTGCCTCTTGTGTTGTAACTGTTACTCAATTTGACTGTCCTAACTGATTATTAACATGATTAAAATATGGTGTTTCAGTACACTGTTGGTTGTATAACTTGTGTTTGCACTGTATAATGAGGAAATTATCCATTTTGTGTGAGCCCTGCCTTAAAGCTGGTAGTTCTACTACCTGTCCAAATTTGGAAACTTCTCTTGTTCAATTATTACGCAGTGACAAACTGTGAAGTGCACTGATGTCAGCCTTTGAAGATAAAGTTAACAACATAATCTTCAATAGCTATCGTTGCATAGTATCCCACTTGCAAATAAAGCTACTGCACCGATAACTTAAAAAATCCTAAATGAGCAGGACAGTTCTCATTAAGACAAAGTCATTCAGAACGTACTCAGAATGAGGAGTGGTGACAGCGTCTTTACGTTTTTAACCAACCAATCAGAGAATCCATGTTCTTCCCGCTGGGTCAGGCGCCATCTTTCAAAACTGCTAGACAACAATAGTGCTTTTCGGCGCCTACCAACTAGCAAGGTTCCTCACCCAGTTGAGCATGGCTTCCTTAGCTACGATTGGACCATACCATGCTGCACGTGCTTTAGTCTTATTCTGAATGGCTTTCATCACTGTCATTTGAGCTGTAAAAGCTAGCAGGTCAACGCGCAATGGGTTAATTGTTGCTATGCGGACGACAGGAAGGCGTATTACCATTGTGAAGAGACAGGGATATTAAGGGATATTTTAGATGTTAATGTTGTGTATTTGTTCATGTTAGACGTCAGTGATCTGTTTGGTTTCAGACATTAACGGTAGGTTATTTAATTAACGTTGTCTTGTTATTACATTACGCAACGTCCCTGGATGATTCATTTTGTGTTTGTTGGTAGCAAAAATAGTCAGTTAGCTTAAGCTAACGTTAGCTTCCCGATTTCTACATTCTCAAGCACCTTAAATGCCATGTTGATAATCGGGCCAGTGTAGGTAACTAACCTGTTTAGCTAACAAACAGTGTTGGTGGTGGTTCTCTTGTATTATTGCTGAACATCTTACCTAGTTAAACAGCTAACCTAAACACCTAGCTAGCCTAGCTAAATACGTGCCGTACTCCGTTTCTGGAGGTTTTGATTTACCCGGTCTAAAAAATTAGTTTCCCTTGCATAACTAGAGCTTAATTCTATTCAACATTAATGCATCCATTTATGTCAGTTTCTTAAAGTTTAGAGCTAGCAAGAAAGTGTACTAGAAAATGTACTTTCTTGCTTGCTAAATCGTGGAGTAGGTCGTTAGCTGATTTAATCTTCTAAATGATCATTTCACTCTTCGAACTCCGTATTAAACTGCATGCTTGTATTGTGATTCACTCTTCATCGGGTAGAAACTTTTAGCTGTTAACGTCCCTTTGTGGAGACGTTTCTCTTATTTCTTAGATACAAAGTCACAACCTCCGGAATCCGTAATGTCCCTCGACTTTGGCAGCGTTGCGTTGCCATCTCAACATGAAGAGGACGAATATGATCCGGAGGATTACGCTAGGGAGCAGGAGGTATGGTCACCTGTAAACCAATGAAAAACCCGAATTTCTGTTTCCCCTTGCGACCTCAAGTGACAAACCCTGAAAGTGGAGATGTGCGGCCCGTTACTTACCTTTGAATGATAAGTTTATGTTCACTTGATCAGAAGATGGAAATTGTTGTGCAGTTAGACCACAACACTCAAAGTAAGCACGTTACTGATTTTTAAATTTTCATAGCAGTTCAGCTGTTAAGGTACATAACCATTTAAAACCATATTTGCCATGATTAATGAAAATAAAACCAAACCGTATGGGCCTTCCAAATGCCCTGAGAAGGCAACAAGAGGCAAAGTATGTGGTAAACAGGGACTGGCAATACAACATGCCTGGGAGAAGTGTTACCTGCACATTTTCACAGAGCCTCTCTCCTTTTATACTGCAAACCGGTTTACACAGTATGGGTGAACTCAACACCATATTGAAAGTATACCAAGGCACCATGTTTGGCTGGAACTGTACACTGCAGTTAATCACGTTTCTCTACTCTGAAAAACACTGTACCATGAGTGCAAACCGGAAATGGTCTGTCATACTTTGTTTAATAGTCTGTTCCTAATCAAGCAAATTTTCAGTTGTCAGAAAGACAGCAGTGCACAGGAGTGGTAATATGCCAGGCGGGGCTTTGTGAAGCAGCCCTGTCTTATGACTGCCTGTGGCATGTAAAGGAATGTGTTTTTGCTTTCTGATTATACCTGCTATGCTACTGTGCTGGTTTACTATCTTTGAGTTGTGTTAACAGATGGTGCATCGCTCCCAGTCTGGTATGTTAGTAAGTGTGGAAAGTGAGCTGAGTCATCTTTACATCCGGTGGCCCTAAAAGGTTTTTTTTTTTTTTACTGAAGGGAAAATTGCTTAAGCATATTGTATTGTAAACATCAAAAAAGATGTTCATGACATAATTTTAATAAGGTGTACCAAGATTTATTCACAGTGAAAGAGAATGAAGGTTAAAAGTAAGAAATGGAGGTAATGTTTTTCTTGTGGTGTGCTCATTGCTGTCTACGGCCACTAGATGGTGTTTTACAATAAAGTATTCCGTTTTAGGCAGAATTGTCGGTCTGTCAGATGAGACTGTAGTTAACTTTGGCTTCTGTAGGAGAGGTCCCCAGGTCTTGATGGCAGGTAGGCTACATTGTTCAAATTGAAGACCCTTGGATGAAATGTAATGCACATGTGTGGCTTGGCTCACACAAATGATTCTGAGATGTCAGATAGCTGACAAAATTCTCTCCATTTAGTCCTACTTGTGTTTCTACCATAGAACACAGGACCTGGGGGTGATACTATACAAGTGACATACAAATATCTGCCTACTATGCATCCTCAGAAAACTAGAGGCAAGCTATAGTGAGACAGTGAGGGTAATGAGGCATTTTCCTGCATTAACACCTTTGTCGAAATGCACGCTGCTGTTCCATCAGATTGTTCCAAGGATTGCTGTAGAGTTCCACATGGAAACAGGGGGACATTGCACGTCCTGCTCCACTCTTTCATAGTAGGCTGATGTGTTGCATGATATGGAAAATTCAAACATTACTCTATTTCTCCTGTCAGGATATGTCTGCCCAGTTGGAGGATGACTCTGTCACTCTCAAATGCACAATTATGCCATGGATAGGTAAAACTCTTTTGAGCAGTTGTGTGTGGTGGTTCAAAGATGGGCACAGTTATCCCACAGTAGTGTGAATGTAGGGTTTTTGTTGTGTGGTTAAATTGCTTTGTGTTTATGGGAGGAATTTTCAGTGTCTGTCATCTGGTCTTTGTATGTGAATTTACGGGAGGTACTCTGGGAGGGGGAGGAACTCTGCCCACAGTTACAATCCGAAAGAAGTAGCACCTGATGTATTGTGGGGATAGAAATGTTTCTGTTGGTTCTAGTCAAGCAGGGACCTTAGAGTAGAGATGCAAAGAAACTGAGGCTTTTCCTGAATTTCACACTAAGCATACTAGTGGAAAAGGGGTGTAATGATCCAGCCTGGTTATAGCTCTACAGTGGAAAAAGGATATTATGAGCCAGGTTGGTTCCATGTACACAGTGGAAATGGGTGTATGTTTTATTTTTTTTTCATTGGAAAATTGCTATTTTAAAGTTAAAGCTATATTTTTTGGGTAATTTTTAGACAGTTGACATGCGCAATACAGGTCACGATCAGATTCCTGTGTGAATTGTGTTCATTAACAAGTGGAATGATGCAGACAAATGAGCTGGAACTGCACCCTCTCAGAACTGCACTTTAAATAGCCAAAATAGCAAATTCTTTAGCTTTCAGTCCTCTGTGTGTGTGTGTGTCTGTGTGTGTGTGTGAGAGAGAGAATACTCAACATATTGTCTTATTGATCATACCACTGCTGTGCAGATGATATACAGCTCTTTTCTCCTTCCCACTCACTGATGTACATATCACTTTGTGCATGAACGTTTGCCTCAGTGACATTTTGAGTTGGATGATCAATCTTGCTATGTTCTGGCCTCATCTCCCCCACAATGGTGTCTGCGTCCAAGACTGCTAAGAATTGTAGTGTAATTCTGGATAACAATCTGTCCTTTCCTAAAAAATGGCATCAATTACCCAGAAGTGTTGATTCTTTCTTTAAAATATCTGCAAAATCCGTCTATTTCTCACTACATATGCTGCCCAACACATTGTTCAAGCACTTGTGCTGTTCAGACTGGACTACCGCAACTTGCTCCTTGCCTGTTTCCTTAAATGCGTAATCAGGCTCCTCCAGATCATATAGAATGATGTCAGTCTGTTATCAAACCATACACTACTGCCAAACCACTCTGCTCCACAACCTCTAGTTTCCTTGTCATCCCTCTCCAATATGGTCCATCTTCTTTTTCACATCTGTTCTCTTCTCTGGCCCCCCAGCGGTGTCTTGAGCTCCCCACAACAGTCAGAACTGCTAAGTCACTTGTCATCTTGCACTTATGTAAATTGCTTTGGATAAGAATCTGTTAAATGACTAAATGTACATGAGCCTACTTGATGTGTGTGGCTGTGTACACTGAGTGAAATGTCTTACATTTCTTGAACAGAAGATCTGCACAGTTTTTGGTCCTTCTTATACCAAATGTGGTTGGCTACATGGTGAAATGTGATGGCAAATGAATTGCCTCCAATTACAACAAGGTTACTGCACTGGGACTAGTCAGTGTGGGGAATCTGGGAGAAACTGTTGTGGTTTTCTAAATGCTCTCTGTTTACTGGGACATGGTTGCAGAGGTTGGGGTTATGTTGGATGCATGGAATGGGGTGGGGGTTTTGGCTGAGAGTGACTGGGGCAGAGAGTGATTCTGATCAACTGGTGCTAAAGTTGGCCACTGGACTGGTTGTATGAATGGAAGTGTCAGAATCTACTTGTTTCAGCAGAGTCCATAAGGAGGTTTTTTCCTCCAACTAGTCTTCACTCCAGATCTCTGTAGTTTTTAGTTTCCATTGTTTTCCTTTTTCTTCACATCATCTTCATTGCATACCTTTGTAACCACTGTTCCCTTTCAGTTTTCTGAAGTCATTATTTTGATTCAAGGGAGCTGTCTGCTTTACCAACAGACCCTGTTCTTCCCATTTAGTCCACTTTAAATCCAGCTCCTATGCTGTGGGTGTTTACGCTCAAATTAAGAGAGCTTCTCCTGTGTGGCGTGAACAGGTTCTGACTCACTCCTCAACAATGTGCCTAGTGCCTCTCTCTCTCTCTCTCTCTCTCTCTCTCTCTCTCTCTCTCTCTCTCTCTCTCTCTCTCTCTCTGGGACTTCCCATGCTTGCTTCCAGCTGTAGAGAAATTTGTATGAGCCTCAGAAGAAGCATACTGTGGTGTCAGGCAAAAGCAGACTGCAGAACCTTCCTCACCTGTGAAGGCTGTCTCCATGTGAAAAGCCTTTCAAAATGCTGTCTTCAAACTTGCATTTGAGAATTTGAGCTAAATTGACTGGAGGGAAGCTTCTTTTTCTTCACTGGAGGTAATAACTGGGAGATACTAAAGGTTTCACAATGAGAACAAAGTCCTCTTGTGCTTTTGTTGATACTGCTATGCTATGTAAATAAGCTGTAGGCAGCCGTGCGTGAAAGCTTTCTGCTATAGTAAAGGTTTCTGCTCCAGTTAACAGAAATGTACAGTGTGGTGTGTTATGGTGGGGCCAAATAGAAAGTGATAAGGGTGGTCTGTGCAGTGTGTGTCCTACATGTATGAGAGGTGGCTGCACACACATGTTGCCAGCCTGTGGTGCGAATCCTTAATCCTGCACTTGTGGGGACAGGAGCCTCGTTATGGACCAGGATGTGGGCGAAGCTATAAGGTACATCCACGCATCCCTGTGGCAAGTAAGTCCCACTGGTTGGGCCTGTTGCCTTGCTTGGGGGGGGGATTACACTTGACCTCTGAGTGGCTGCCAGGGGCAATCCACTGATGGTATCCTCAGGCAGGCTTCTTGTGATCCTTGGACCATTGGATCATTGAACCAGCTTATGTGCCTGACTATTGAGTGCTGGAGGTATCTTCCAATCTTTTTTTTTTTTTTGGCTCACCAAACCATCAGGTTTTTTAGGATTCAGTTTTTGAATTTTGCTTCATTTGATATTCACATATTCTGTGACACCCAAAGTAGAAAAGTGGAATAAGCAAACTGCCTTTTTTCCCCTCTAACACTGTATGAAACTCCAGTTCTCCATTTACAATCACTGACGCTAAGGCAGGAAAGTTAGTTATCAGTGAGCTGTTTTATGCAGGGCTCTTTGGCTCTTCTGCATGAATGTTAATGAAGGAGAATGCTAAACTGTATTTGACTTTTTTCCCCATTATATTATGTTTTTATTGTCTGTTAACGCACAGGTGGCTGAATGCTGAGGGCTGCTGTTGATGTGATCCTTGAATGTTGCTGGTTTCATGCTGAGGGCTCCCTCTCTCCATTGTGTCAGCTGCACAGGCTGCTGACAGACCTCCCTGATGACATGCTGGAGGACAGCAGGGACTGCTCCTCCCCAGAGTTGGATTATTCTCCACACATCGAGGATGACCACGTCCCTGACCATGAGCATGACCGTGACACTGCGAGTAGGTGAGCTCCTCGAGGCTTCCCCACCCCCAGGAATGGTCACCAGCGGACCATACCAAGACTGCAGCGAGGGGGGTTTAGGTACTGCTTTAGAATCTGCCTGCCATGACCTTCCTCTTGCTACATCTCCAAGGAATCCTTCTCTATGATTGGTTATTTTGCCTAGCTGTAGCCTGAGATGAGAGCAGTCGTGTACACACACCGTCACTTTTGTCCAGTGAGTCATCCACTGTGTGCTGGGACTTGACTGAGCATTTTATTTGCCGTGATTCAGCAGTGTCAGGTCTGCTGTGTGTTTCAGACCTCTGCACAGATGGGAGCAGCAGGCTGACTGGGCAGGACTGCAGGGAGTCGATGCCTTGGAGGAGGTGAGTCATGGCAAGCTTTGCCACTTGTGTTTGGAGGGTCTGAGGTTAACAACTCATCTGTCATTGTGTGGTTCTGATACTGTCTGTACCAGTGTTCTTTTGGTCACACCCATTTTGTGAATGTTCCATGAATTCCATGATTGCAGAGTCAGAGTGCTTGTAGTCTCAACAGTAGAAGGTAGGAATTTTCCATGTCAAACAGCCAAAGCTGATTTTATGTTCAGTAAATGGAATCTCTGCCATA